>NW_015555810.1:261858-273249 GCF_001515605.1 Sinocyclocheilus anshuiensis
CAATCAAAGAGAGACATACAGAGCAATGACCATAGTGAGCATAAAAAGTGACAGCGAGAGTGAGAGCGCCCTCCAGCGAGATCCGGGGGAATTTATAGTACAGGTCTCGTCTCTGGTCCACCCACCAGCAGTCTCTCATTAAGCCTTGGACCAATCCTGGTAGAGAGGAGACAACAGGAACACATCCACAGCATACAATACATCGTAGACGTACCAGTATACCAATATAGTTTATACCAAGCTCAGCTCATAACTATAAAAATTAGGGTGCAGTGGAAGCATGACAGAAACCTATTGCAAACATGGCGAACAATAAGCGTGTGTGCAACAGCGTGTCTTTTTTATTGCAAACTTCATTTGAGTGATTGCAAATTCAAGACAAAGTGGCAATCAAACAACTTGGACCCAATGCTTTTCAGACCGCTTTTATCAAATCAGACCATCCAACCTAGTGGTGTTTCTCATAATTCATCTGTCAGACTGATTGCATTGCATTTAGCATACTGTTTGAAACATTTATTGTGGAATCATAAATACGGTTCTGCTCATTTATTTATTTATTATTTCAACAAGATATGAGTTGAGTTAGTATTCTACTCCAATTATAGCCCCAGGTTTTGTTAACCTGTTTGATTGCTTCATTGGGAGAGAGAAAAAGAGAGAGAAAAGTGAATCATTTATAAATTGCGCATTTGATCTTAAATTGCTTAAAGAAAATACCTGATGACTTTAAATACAAATCTTAAAAATAAAAATTGGTGAGCAATACAGTTTAAGTAATGTCCTCTTAAAGTTGTATTGTATTGATTAATATTATTGACAGTAGAATGGAAAAGAATATGGTCATTCACAAGTAACTTATCTGGTGGTCATTAAACTTGATAAAGAATGAATAAACTGACAAATGTATTCTGCTTGGTTTAAATACTTTCTTATATTGTTGTGTTTATATGCCTGCAACTGCCTGACAATTGTTTTGGCATTTTTAAATTTAATTGGCTATTATGGAAGACTAGTCAAAAAAAATCCCAATTTTAGTTTGGAATCAATTCCCTATACAGGTATAGGCTACTATTGTAAATCATATCAAATGATTTGGTGATTCACAGTCCGTAAATGATACAAGAGTTCTGGTAATAATTTTGCAATATCCAATAGCAGTCTTAGACGTAACAGTATAAACATCACATTCATTAATCAAATCCACTGATAATACTTACGAATGTTTGTGCTGCAGGTTTCCATCGTGGATAATGATACTTTGTTAAATCAATTAATTAACATGATGGAAAGTAATAGTGAGGCCACAGTCTAATTAAAAGGATTTAAATTATTTATCATTTTTAAAAGTATATTATGATTTTAAATATAATAAAAACATGTTATTAAATTAATATTTACTTTTTATTTTAAATATATTACATAAATACTGTAATAATAATAAGTATTATTATAAAAATATATACTGTATATTAAAATATGATATACTTTAATATTGTCAGTTTAACATTTATCCAATATGTTAAGACATATAATGATGGGGACATGAAAAAGAACAACATGCACTCAAACTGAAAGGATTAGAATTGTTTAAAATCATTTTTTTTTTATTATATATGTATTTATTATTAAATATCTAAAAATATATTATGCTTTAATATTGTCATCAGACACATTTTATCAAATATGTCAAGACATGATGGGGACATGAAAAAAGTACAACATGCACTCAAACTGAAAGGATTAGAATTATTTAAAATATTTTTTAAATCTATATTTTATTTTAATTATATATTATATATTTATTATATATAATAACAATGCAAACATACGTAATGTTACAATGTTAAAGTAGCATTGATGTTGAAGTAGCATTTGGGAAATACACTGACATAATATTTTATTAACATTAAGAGAACGCTACATTAGCTAATAAAAAATTAAACCAGTTTTTAAAAGGTTTTAAAACCATTTTTATAAGAATTGATTACATGTAACAGGCTAACTCGAAAATATTAAGCAATATATTTTAATTCATGGGTCATGTGTCAATTAGAGGGACTTTTCTGTCCCCTATAATTTATTTTATATAAATAAATAAATAAATAAATAAAAATAATATAATGAAATAATATGCTTTAAAGAATCATTCTTGTTAAAAAAAATTATGTAAAGCATAATGATAATTAGTGTTATTTCAGTATCACTGATATACTATTTGTTTTTATTCATATTTTGAATTAGTTATTATATTCTCCTTTTGATTTTAATCTAAGTTAAAGTTTGAGCGTTTTTTTGTTTGCTAGCTTTTGTGATTTGTATTTTTTTATATATATATTTCTATATATTTTCATTTTTATTTCCGTTTGTTATTTGAAGTTAAACTAAAAAAAGAGAAATTGTCTTTTATTTAATTTAATTTATTTATTTTATTTGAAGTTAAACTAAAAAAAGGGAAATTATGTCTTTTATTTTATTTAACACCTAGACTCTCTACAATTCTTAGGAGCTATAATGATCTTTTCATGAATGCAAAACATAGAGCGGTCCATCAAATGTTTGATTAGGGATCGTTTGCTTGAGTCGTTCTGTTTGATGTGTGTAACCTGAAGCGTCTCACCTGTAGATGTGCTCAAGCGTCCTGGCCTATACTGGCCTGCTGTTTCTCCCCGGGCCATGTGGACAGATGTTCATCACAGGCTCCAGTCAGGGAGAGCTTCATCTGTGGACGCTGAGCATAAGGCCTTTACACACGCAAAGAGAAGCTGGTGATCTGGGAGTCAACTGCTGCCACTTCTGCCCTCAGATGAGCATCGGTAACACAGTCAATATTATCTCTCTTCTGCTGTAGATGATTATTATTACTCGCTCTGCTGGGGACGGATGGGATTTACCTGCTGCAATGTGGGAAAGTCTCAGAAAGTCTCACATTTTTCTATGACCAAGAAAATATACAGGTATATATACAGCCCATGTATCATAAAACCAGTGAAGCAAATTGCGAGAAGAACTGCAAGCCTAGGGCTCGCAAATTTTCAATGTTCAGCTGTAATTTGATCTAAACCGCCAGTTTTCCTATCTTTGAGCTGTATTATTGCTTGATGTACCTCATTTGTTTAACGCTCACTCATTAAACAGAGCAGAATAATGTTGTCTCCACAGCTCAGCTTCAGAAACACCCTCTATAGAGTACGGTATTGTCACATTGCTCCTATTTAATTATCTTGCATCCTTCCAGAAATCATTCAAACTATTGCAAAGCAGATTTTCCACCATTGAATCCACTCTCATCACTTGTTCACGTTTACAGATATAATGAACTGTATATTTATATTTAGCATTGGTTAACTTTTTCTGGTCCAGAAGTGGTCCTTGTCTGGGCCTACCAGCTATGTCCCATGCCTTAAATGCTTCCTTTGCTTCATTATGAAATGCTGACACATACTTTTTCCACCCTGGCTTACTATTATATTTCTTGTCAGGGCGCGTAAGATAAGGTCTACTAGCCTCATAGACTGATCCCACAATATCATCATACATAGCACAAACGGCTGTACCATGAGAAATGTCATTACAATTCACATGATTGCGTCTCTGGGTAATACCACCTCATTCAACAGAGGATCTGTTTTCCTGTGATATGTTTTAACACCTTCATCTGTACGTTTAGACCAATCTAATTTTACCAAGCCAGACCTTTTACACTCATAATTCATCTCAGGCAGGCTTTCAAAATCAACAGTCATTAAAAATGGTACATGATCAGATATAGATGCCCCTTATAGAATTTTCATTGACTGTATAGTAGCATGAGCCTCAGCTGTAATACAATGATCAAGCCACGAGGTCCAGTGCCAGGCTTCACTTATATAAGTACAGCTATCCATTAGTAACAACACTTTACTAGATAACATAAGATTGTTATCCTCACTAAAATGCAGCATATGCTTAGCAAACATTGAAGATTTATCAGTAAGATCTGCATTCATATCCCCAACCACAAAAACACTTGCACAATTATTTTCATTAATAAAAGAGCTAATAAAAGCAAGTCTATTTAAATAATCGTCCTCATTTGGTTGACATGCATATGGTGTATAAACATTAAGGATAATTAACTCTTTATTAGAACAACTTATCCGTACTGCGAAACACCAGTCAGCTTCAACCTTAATAATATTTATCAACTTTTTATGCCACAGGGTAGCCACTCCTCCTGATATCTTTCCTCTCACTATACCCATAGTAAGATCAGTTGTGGATGTGCCAGCCCCGTGAAAATTGTCATTAAAAGAGTTCAATTTCCCCAAGTCCTGTTTAGATAAAAAAGTTTCTTGCAAACACAAGATATCACAATTTTGCATTAAATTATCAAGCAGCTGTGTTGACCCCCAATGCTCTCACTTTGCATGGCTCATAGCTCCGGACTGTACATCTCCGCCACATTATTGCACTCAGCACTCACTTTAAATGAACTGTATCTATTGTTCGTACGTAGTGTCAATGCGTTGGCAATTCACATCACGCCCAAGCTTTTCTTTAAGATAGTTGGACAATGTTTCAGCATTAAGATCTGGAGAGAATTTGGTAGCAAACACACTTAACAGCTTTGTTCGCACCACACTTATATTCCCTCGTGCCCCTGTACCAATTATAGGCTTAGACGTCCTTTGTTTAGCTCTACCAGCTCGCTGTTTCATCAGAGGAGTTTGGCCATCCACATAATTCCCTCTGTATCTGTCGTGTTTCACCAGCAGGCTCCATTCTGATGATTTCCATTGCTCCTCTGATATCATGGAAGTAACTCTAATGGACTCCTCAACCGTCACTGACCCCGCGCTACCCGCAGTCGCCTCCAGACCCACCTCACTCATTCATTTATTTCTTTTTTTATCCCGGAAACAAGCTTCCATAGAAAATAGTACCTGTCATTGTGGAAAAATAGTCAAAGTCACAGTTCAGACTGAATCGTTTCCAAATTTGGTATGTCATTTGACCATTTAGACTGCATACGACTTCATGCACATGAGTCGAATATGCCAGAGATCTTACTGCCTGTCGAAACTAAGTGATTATTCCGTTTTTACACCGGTCAGTTTACAAACAGACGCTTCGGTTGTAATGGTAAAAGAGTGTGAGGTAAGATGCAAATAGCTAAATATTTAATATTTGACAAATGTTTCATAATAGAAATGTTATATGACCCACAGTAATATCCATTTTTAATATCCAACTTTTTTTCTGTCAAATTGCTACATTTTGAATTGAAAAATACACTAAAAAAATGTTTCATTCATCCAATTAAAAAAATTTAGGGTAATGATTCACATCTATATTTTTTAACTTGAGCCAATGAAAAATAAATAACTTGCCCTTAGTTTTAACTTGGCTCAAGTTAAGAAATATAGATGTGAATCATTACCCTAAATTTTTTTAATTGGATGAATGAAACATTTTCTTCAGTGTATAGACTATTAACTTTTTGTGTAATTCATAATTGAATGTGACCAGACAAGAAACATTAATGGAGTGTATGTGTGCATATTAAATATATATATATACAGTATATATATACAGTATATATATATATATATATATATATATATTGTTTTAGCTCTAATAGTTTTTGTGAACACCCACTAGTAAATCAAGACTATTTAATTCATAATCCTCAGCAGCAGGCGTCAGTGTGGGCTTTGTCTGTCTTTCGCTGTGGCAACGGTCGCGTCTGACTGCCATGAGCATCCACTGCCTGCTGGGGATCTTCATACACACTTTTGTTTTATGCACACATGCAGATAAGCAGCAGTCAATCACGGGTTGCTGGGATATTGTCTCACTGTCTCGCAGGAAATTGGTCTGTGTGTGTGTGTGTGGAGGCAGAATATGCATGATGTTCATTTTCTGACTGAAGTTATCAGTGATTTCAGCTCGCTTGTGTTTTAGAGTTCTTTATATTGCCTGTCTGGGTGATTGATTTCATTTAGTTGATCTAAAGTGAATTCTGAACTCAAGTAAATGGTTTAACCAAGTGTATGTGTCCATGGCAACATATATAGCACCTGTGGTCTCAGTGTTTACTAGATGTACTAAAATAATTCAAACTGAAACTAAAATAAAACAGTATATAAATATATTTAATATAAAAATAAGTTTATAAAAATGACAAAAACACACAACAAAATGACTAAAACTTTACCTAAATGAAAAAAAAACATAAAAAAAACTAATAATAAAGCTTAAAAAAAAACAATAATTAATAATAAGCTTAAAAATAGGTGCCAGCCCAGAACTGAAAATATGTGTTATTACAACAAGTGTTTAGTGTTAGAGTTTAGCAATTTAAATTTGTATACTCTATACACTACAGCATAACAATAACAAAAAATACAAAGATATAAATATTAAAATAATAATAAATCAATATAATAAAATTAAAAAAAATATTTTGCTTGTCAAAATTTATTATAGCTATTTTTATATATAATAAACACACATCTTCTGCATTGTATTTACATGTTTTAATTGTTTTAAAATATTAAAAAGTTGTTAAAATACTCCACTTTGAAATAGTTTTTAATTAATTTAATGTATTTTCAACTGGAATTGCATGACTTGTAATCAACATTTTTCTCACTTTGTTTTTTTGCACACCGGATCTATTTTGTCACAATGCATTATAGGATTGACTATTACATGAAAGAAAATGCTGCCTTGAAGAAAAGCACAGCCTTTGCACTGCACCTATGATACCTTAAAATGCTGTCTAGTTAGGCAGCTCACTAGGTTTTAGAACAGAGCTTATGATTTACTAAACAGCATTTCACTTGCTTCAGCATGAAGAGATATGTTTTCCCACAATGCTTCAGTGCATGTGTGTTTATGCACAGGTTATGAGATGTCGCTGCTCTATACTCTCTCTCTGCTCAGTCTGCTCCTGTCCTCTGCTGTGCGTTCTCATTTGATGGACAGCTGCTCGTCTCTGGGTAAGCCCCGCCCACTCGTCACATCATTGCTGCTACTAGCTTACTGGCTTACTTTACGGAATAGAATGAATAATGAATGCTTTTGTCATTTTTATTTGTTTTTTAATTTATATATTTCTATTTAGCTTTATTTTTATTTATTTTAGTACGTCAACATAAACTTATTTTAATTTAATTTCTAATTTCTATTTTTTTAAGTTTAAGATTTTTTAATCTAATATTTCTATTTTACTTTTTTTTTTTTTTTTTACACAGTATATTTTATTTTGCATATTTTATTTTACGCAGTTTTACCAGCAGGTGGATCTGTGGTGTCAGATTCTGATCTCACAGTACAGCAGTACATTCAAACAAAATCCATAACCTGCTGGATTTGAACAGTTTTAAAGAACAACAATCTGTCTGGGCTCAGATGCTAGTGACAAAAAAACACAACAAGATATAAACATGGATTTTATTTTGCTCTATTTGCAGGTCTGTCGATAAAATAGTGACCGAATATGATGCAGTAAGTGATTGACACCTTTATTTCGATTTTTTGAGGTTATTGCATCAAAAATATGGTTTACAAACCACAAAATGCATCTATTAATGACACAGAAGAAGAAATGTGACTTGGACAGTTCTTGGACTTCCTTTATTAACCCCGGGTATAGAGCATTTTAAATTAACAATCATGCATATTCATTAACCACCAAAGCCTTGATATATGTGCATAATTTCCCAGCAAAGGTTTGGGAAAGAAACCAGAGTTTGATTAATGGAAGAGTTATGATTAATGGAAGATTATTTATGATTAATTATTCAAAAACCATGGGATTTAGAGATCCAACATTTATGCTTTGCCAAAATGCAATTAAGATTTGTATTTAAATCATTCAGTATCAACTGTATGGGCTGACTGATGTCTTTATAGATGACATTACCGTTCAAAAGTTTGGGATCAGAACGGTTTATAATGTTTTTTACAGGAGTTTCTTCTGCTCATCAAGGCTGCATTTATTTTATCAAAAATACAGGAAAAAATGTAATATTGTGAAATATTATTACGGTCTAAAATAACGTTTTTTTATTTTAATATACATTCAAATCTAATTTATTTCTGTGATCAAAGCTGAATTTTCAGCATCATTGCTCCAGTCTTCAGTGTCACATGATCTTCAGAAATCATTCTGATATGCTGATTTATTATCAGTGCTGAAACTGCTGCTTAAAATTGTTTTTGGAAGCTGTGATACTTTTTTCAGGATTCTTTGATGAATAAAAAGTTTAAAAAAAAGAGCATTTATTTAAAATAGAAATCTTTTCTAACAATATACACTACCGTTCAAAAGTTTGGGGTCAGTACATTTTTATTCTTTCTTTTTTGAAAGAAATTACAACTTTTATTCAGCAAGGATGTGTTAAATTGATAAGAAGTGATAGCAAAGATTTATATTGTTAGAAAAGATTTATATTTTGAATAAATGCTGTTCTTTTTAACTTTTTATTCATCAAATAATTCTGAAAAAGTATTGCAGTTTCCAAAAAAAAATTCATTTTTTATCACCAACATTGATAATTCTAATAATAAATCAGCATATTAGAATGATTTCTGAAGGATCATGTGACACTTTATACTGGAGTAATGGCTGATGGAAATTCAGCTTTGCATCACAGAAATAAATTATATTTTAAAGGATATTAAAATAGAAACCATTATTTTATATTGTAATAACATTTTGCAAGATTGCTGTTTTTTTGATCAAATAAATGCAGCCTTGATGAGCTTAAGAAACTCCTTTAAAAAACATTAAAAATCGTTCTGATCCCAAATTTTTGAACGGTAGTGTATGTGCAGACAGGTTTATAAAACACATCATAAACCTGTCTGATGTCCCTCTCTCTGGCTGTCCGCCTGTATGTTTAATAACTGATTAATCAGAGTATGTGGTTAAGATGCTCTGTCACCTGCAGCCTAATGCTCCAAACACATGATGAAACTCTGTCTGTGTGTGTGAACAGAATCATGGAGAACTTCTACACACTCTGACGCAGCATGACAGGCGAGTCTCTGAATCTCTCCGTATGAATCAATCCAGAGTCTCAACTGACCACCTTCACACTGCAGATTAATACAGAATTCTGAAACAGAGTTCCGTTCCATTCGAAACTGAAATGAGAATACCTTTTCTATTCCAATTCAATTCCTCTATAGTTCCATAATAGCTCCAAACGAAGCCACAGCAGAATTAAAACATTTCCGTTCTTCTATATGCATTCAGTTTTGCTTTGAGTTCATATTAATTTAGAGACGCAATATTTATACTTCTAAAAATCCATCTGTCACACCACATTATCACTGAAATTAACTAGTGAAAAGAAACAGCTTGTTGACCATCTAAGCTAGACACAGTAGGTGTTACTGAAAGAACAAATCAGTGAACGATTTTTAAACGATCTGGCTGAAGGAATGATTCAGTGACTCACATAGACAGTCTTTTGATTCATTCTTGAATACATTTGTGTTTTTGAACAAATTGTTTGAGTGAACTATTCAGTGACTCATTCATATAGACAGCAACTTCTTTCGTTCCAGTGTTTTTGAATGAATCGTTTGCAGGAATGATTCAACGACTCTCATAAAAAGTAGCTTGTTTCGTTCTTGAATGAATCTGCACTTTTGAATGAGTCGTTTGCGTGAATAATTTTATGATTCAGTCATATAAACAGTTGCTTGTTTTGTTCCTGAATGAATCAGTGTTTTTGAATGAATCGCTTGCATGCAAGATTCAGTGACTCTCATAGACGGACGCTTGTTTCATTCTTGGGATTAATCATTTGCGTGAATGATTCTGTCATTCGCACATATATATGGTCACGAATGAATCAGTGTTTTTGAACAAATCCTGTGTGAATGATTCAGTGACTCTCATAGAAGCTTCATTCCTGGATGAATCAGTGTTTTGAAACGAATCAGTGGTTCCGTGACTCATTCATAAAGAAAACCACTTATTCTAATGCTGTAATGTGCAGAAAGTAAATTTAATTTATTTGTATTTATTTTTTTTATAGAATATGGTGGAGCACTGAAAAGAAAGTGTATTGAAAATTAATTAAATATATGTATAATATAATATATATAATGTAATATAAAATGTTAAAAATTTTGTATTCTTCACAATAAGTGAAATAAAGAGCCATTACTAGTCAAGATTAATCATATTATACTAATTTGTTTTGTCACAAAACTTGCTTTAGACTAATGCAGTTCCTCTGTTGTGTTGAATTTATTAAATTTTATTTCATTAAATTTGTTCTCTTTTGTCAAACATGCAGCAGTGATCACTAAACGGTAAACTCTGGCCATCCATACTTACTGTTTAAAGCAACGGGGTGCCAAATATTGCTATTTAATCATCACAATTTTTGGAGTGAATTATAGTGGGTTCACACGTATATCTAAATTGCAGGGTGTACCTGAACTTTTCTGTTATATTGCTCTGTCTCTCTGCTGTAGATATCTGACTGCATGTGTGTTCTCTCCCTGCATGTTGATGTTTGCATCTGGCTCTATGGATAAGACGGTGAATATCTGGAGAATTGGAGATGGAAATGCTGAAGCATGTGAGTACACAAAGTCCATCTGCACTCTCAGAAAACAAAGGTACAAAAGTTGTCACTGGGGTGGTACCTTTTCAAAAGGTACACTTTTGTACCTTTAAGGTACTAATAAGTACACTTTAGGTACTAATATGTACCTTTGAGGTACCATTATGGACTCTTTTGGTACAAAGGTGTGCCTTTTGAAAAGGTACCGCCCCAGTGACAGCTTTTGTACCTTTTTTTATGAGAGTGTGCTTCTGTTGAACTATAAACCACATATGAATACCGACACTGCTCTTTGCCCATCTGACCACTAGATCAATATGCAGTGTTTAAACGAATGCTCCCGATTCAACACAAGTGAAGCTTTATCAGCACATTTTGTATTGTTATGATGTTGATTATCACAGAAAAATAATTCCATTCCTCAATTTAACTTGTATTAAACCTGGAACATTTATGTAATTAGGCTTAATCTTTATGAGTGAGTTGTTGACCTTAATTTGTATTATTAAAATATTTTATTATTTTATAATTGATAAGTGATAATTGATAAATGTGACCATGGACCACAAAACCAGTAATAAGTGTCAATTTTTTTTAATTGAGATTTATACATCATCTGAAAGCCGAATAAATAAGCTTTCCATTGATGTATGGTTTGTTAGGATCGGACAATATTTGGTCGAGATACAACTATTTGAAAATCTGGAATCTGACAGTGCAAAAAAAATCAAGATATTGAGAAAATCGCCTTTAAAGTTGTTCAAATGAAGTTCTTAGCAATGCATATTACTAATCAAAAATGAAGTTTTGATAA
>NW_015555810.1:273986-281515 GCF_001515605.1 Sinocyclocheilus anshuiensis
ACCCCAGCGACTTATGACTGGTTTTGTGCTCCAGGGTCACAAATGTATTATGTTACTGAATATTTTTTTAAATAATTATATTTTATTTAACATTGAAATATACTTGTAAGAATAAAGAGAGTTTTTTTTTTCATGTGTGTGTGAGCATGTAGTGACCGTGTTTCTGTGACCCCGGGCATGTTGGGTTGTGGAGTCACACCCATGCTGACAGATGGCACACATTTAGGATGCCATGAAGAATATCATTTTACTAGCAAGAAGAGTTTAGACAGAACAGCTGCCGATCTGTTGTATAATGATGGTTTATGACTTAAAACTATAGTTCATCCCCAAAATTTCAGCCAATATTTATTTATCATGTCATTACAACCCATATCCCCTGTTTTATTAATGTGAAATTTCTGTTGAACAATGTTCGCACTCTTATTTTCCATATAACAAACGTTCGTGTGACCACAATAAAGCCAGTGTCATATATTTTCACATATTTAATTTTACATAAAAATGTTTTGCACTAAATGAACAATATTATTCTAATTATTTTCATTAATATGCAGCAGTAAAAATATACATTAATATTTACCGGCACAGGCCTATCTATATTTTACTAAACATTTTAATGTATGAAAAAATGCCACGAAGAGACGTTAATGAACATTTTTGAGTGGTGACGCAAACAAATCCGTTTTGAATCGATTCATTAATACGGCACACTTGAACTGAATCACGGAAATGATTCGAACTCCAAAGCCAAAGTTTAAAGACGCGAATAAAGTATTTCTGAGTGGACACTCATACGTACGAGTCGTGAAAGAATCAAGTAACTAGTGTAACGACACTGTCTCAGGAAACTTAATGGCCAGATTAGTGTATTAACATAATTGATGTAATTTTATATATGCAGAAAAAATTATCATGAGTAGGCCTAGGCTATGTGATATTATTGCCAAAATACCTAGTGCGGTTTCTCTCAGTGGGGTTACTATGGAGGCCTATGGAAGCCCGTTTCTGCCAGGTAAGAAAAAAAAATCATGCCTTAAAAAGTCGAAATTATGACATACTTAAGTCATAATTACGAGATAACAAGTTGAAATTATGACTTACTAAATCGAAATTACGAGATAAAAAGTCGAAATTATGAGAGAATGTCGAAATTATGACTTAAAAAGTCGAAATTATGAGATTTAAAAAGTCAAAATTATGACTTATTGCTGGCTCACTGATCTACACGACACACGATTATGGAAGGCCAGGTTTAATAATGTTAACACTTTAAGGAGTATTGTAGCGGCCAAAAAACTAACTAAAGCCGCAGGAGCTGAGTGAGGGAATAACTTGTGACACGTCAATCGTCCTTTACATTTGCGTCTTGAGATTTATTTGTCCACCGACAACTTGTTCATTGAGGCATGCATTTCTTGAAGGATCGGCAGATTATCAATGCAAAAGTTTGAATATACGGTCAACAAAAGCAAAACAAACAACTCTTGTTGCTGGGTGAACTTGTTTCTTTTCTATTAATCCCAATTTCTGATTTCCTTTCCATTGATGTGACCGTAGTAGCAAAACTGCTTCTTTTAAAATTAGACTGAGACTTGCCTTTGTTCACTGATTTGCTTCCTGTTAATGTTGGGACATCCAGTATGTCTCCAAAAACTGGATCACCCATTATTTTTACTTGTCTTTCGACAAAGTTAACAATATCGCTGAAGGTAGCTCTTTGACTTACAGCTTCCTGCAGTTCACAGACCTCTGATCTCCATTTTTCCCTTAATTTGTATGGTCATTTTTTCACCACAGTCAACATATTTATAAAGATACAGTTGGTGTGCCCTATGCTCCATCTCAACTGAACATAATATGGAGAATTTGATCAGTATTTCCTGAACCAGCAGAGCCACTTCCATACGGGGCACTTGTGTTCACATTACCACGCTGACTTATTTGACTTGGGTTTGAAATTGTCTGGGAATAAATGGTTTGAGAAATGTTCTTCTTGTTTGCCTTTGCACCGAGCTGGCTTGAACTCATTTCATAACTGATCTTAAACTGTTTTAAATGTAACTAATTTAACGCTGAACAATGTCACTATTTATTCTTTTTAAAGACCATAATTTTCCTGTTTCTTACTGCAAGCTGCTTTAAAACCATATGTATTGAGCACTATAGAAATAAAGGTGACTTGGATTGACTATAATGTATAAGGAATAATGTACAGTCAACTGGTTGTTATAGAGTTATAGAGGCGGTTTGTTTTTTGAACCAGAGACATAGGATTACTGAGTACTCAGTATATCTAGAAAGAAACAAGACAGAGCAGTTTAAGCACTTCTACTGGAGAATATTATTTAAACAGAATATATTGTTCCAAAGTTTCTCTGTGACAATTTTTAGGTACTGCACGTGTGATACACTACATATATACTTATTAGTTTCATGAATACCTTATCCTGTTGCATTCGCTGTATGATGTCGTCAGAAACGTTTCTTGACTTCAAAAAGTCATAAAGGTCATCCATCCTAGAAGACAAAATGATGTATATGATAATACCTCAATGCTGGTTATCAACATAAACGGCTAGAGCTGCTATCAGATCGGTCCGTGCTGCATCTAGTGGACGGTGCGACTATGAACGAACAATAGAAATCACAACGAGAAATCCGTCTTATGATTTGGTTCGATATCAAAACTTTTTACACATATAATTTCTTATTTTACAAAAAATCAGACTTGGACCTATATGCACATCACATCAACATGGTACCTTATTACTATTAAACATGTAGTAAACACGTATAATAAAAAATACAATTTCATGACAGTACTAAACGTGTTTATGCATTAAAACTGACCCGATTAATATTTTTTTGTGGCATTATGGTGTATGAAGTAAAATGTTGGTTTCCATACATGCTACATCATTATTATTATAACCGCACTTTTTCTGCAGTTTTTCCGCAGTTTCGCACAAACGCCTTACTACAGTCGCTCCTCCGTTTCTCTGGCCGCTGTGTCTGCGCTCGCTGCGGCTGCCTCCTCTCCCCCTCCCTCTCAAACATGACACCGGCTTTGAGTGTGACCGGCTGATGATTGGCTGTTCTGTAATTTCGACTTTTTAAGTCATAATTTTTTTTTCTTACCTGACGGAAACGGGCTTCCATAGAGATGTCACATACTAAAACAGAAACTATTTACAATAAAATGACATTAATTTGTGCTGCTGGCGAACTCTTTATTTTCTAGCTGAACCTTTGAAAACGTCAGTCCAAGGTAAGAGCTTCATTAGCATTCACGAATAAAACAAAACAAAGAAAGAAACACATTAGGTCTATTTACATATACATTTTTATTAAATCGGAAAACTGAAGGTAAAGCTAAAGGATGAGATACATAGGCCTATTTGACTAGGCAAGCAATGCTAGTTTGTTAAGCGAATCATTCTTTAGAGTCGGATCTTTTAAATGAATTGGTTGAATAGTTCACAAAACTGATCTGAACGTTTCTTTCACGAATCGAACTAAATCCGAACAATCACTGAATCGAGAATCGACTCTTTTGAACGTCCGATTCGACAAACGAGCTAATAGTGAGAGAGCATTTGAGATAAACGGAGGATGATTTATAAATACTGGAAGTATGTTTATGAAATGATTGTATTACAGAAACATACACAGGCTGGGTTTTAATAAACATCATTTTATTAAAACGTGCAAATTAAACATTCAGCCTGAATCATGGTTTGAAAGAACCGATTCACTAAAATGATTCGGACTTAACGCTATTAGTGGATCCGTTTTTTTTAAGCCGTCTTTACTCACACATAAGCAGACTGTAATTGTTTAGTTAATTCAGAGTCTTTTGCAATATTCGAGCAAGGCACAATATATATCACAATTTTGGTTGTAACTAAATTATTTGTGTAGTCCAATTTTTGATTAGTATTCACTGCCTACACAAATGTAATTAAAATATTGCAGATTTAAAAATATCTGAATATAGCATGTAAACAAACTAAATAAACAAACCATATGTGTTTTTAATGTGTACATGCTTATGAATAATTCATCTGGGCAAGAGGAGACACTTTGTTTATGTTTGGCAAGGAAGGGACACATTGTTTGGAATATAATGAGAGATGTTCAGCATTGAGGATGATGATAATAAAGCTCTTCCTGTTTGTGTGTGCGGACAGGAAGGAAGTCCCTGGGTTACTCCAGAACACTGGTCAGTGATTGGTCAGAGGAGGATGTGAGCGAGTGGCTCGTGATGAAGGATTTGAAGCTCTGGTGGACATGTTTAGGGCCCACAACATTGACGGGGCCGAACTCATCAGCTTAAACACAGAGACACTGACCACTGAATTTAACACTGGTGAGGAAACACAGACACAGACAGACCTGTTTCAGACAATGCCCTTCATGCTTTATTATGAGTTCTAGAAAGCTAGAAATCAAGTTTTTATTAGTTATTTTACAATTATTATTATTAAATGAATTTACCATGCAACATGCTTAAAACCTTTCAGAACACTTTAGCCACCACATAGCAACACGTTAATATTATACTTTCACTCCTGAAGAAAAAAAACAAACTATTAGATGCCATGGACCCTAAATATTATTATCTTTGAGCGAAAATTTAAAAGGCAGCTATATATTTTCATGTATAAAGACCCAATTTACTGTAGAAAAAATAATATTATGAATATTTGTATTATTTAGAAAATATGTAATTTCTGTCACATTATTACATTTTTGTTCTATTCTCTATATAGTATTGTACTGTTAAGATGTGTTATGTAAATGTCATTTTTATTATTTATGCAAATCTATTTTTATTATTTGTTTATACAAATTTATACAATTGATTTATATTTTCATTATTTATTTAACCATTTTATTTAGTTTAATAATTTATTTATTTGAAGCTTTTTTTATTACGAATTTTTAATAATTTACACTGTTTTTCTGTAAACTAAATAGTTCAAATCGAATAATTTATAATATAAATGAAAAATGCATTTCTCTCTCTCTCTCTCTCTCTCTCTCTGTCTGTCACTAGTGGCACTGAACAGAACTGCAAAAATAATGATTTCAGAAATTAAAATAATAATGAATTCACTTATTACCTGTAACCTGAATGCATCAAACTGCCTGAAACAGCCTTTGGATTTTGGATTATCCTGGCTGTTTGCTGTAGGGAGTTGATTGATTGGCTGATAATTTCGATGAGTTGAGTTTAACACCTGTGGTTGATGCAGCCTGCGGGTCGAGCCAATCAGATGCTTTTGTCAGTCTTGTGGTTGTCCGATGGAGTCCTCAGGAGGAGCTCAAGCTCTGCGCTAATGAATTTAGAGCTGCTGCAGTCATCAGAGCCTGCTGCTGCTGTGAAATTAGATTCGAGAGTCTGACTTCATATTGAGCACACATGCATCCCAGGCAGCGTCTGATTGAAAACACCATTCTGCAGCTCCTCGTGTAAACCGCGACCTCTTCATCGCAAATGACACGTGCTGCTCACTGACAGCGCCATCTATGAGACGCACATCTATCCACAGGATGAAGAAATGAGAATAGCGAACAGGTGACGCAATGATCACGTTTCATAGGCATGATGATTACCTTTAACACGTTACAGGGAAAATTAAAGCATTAGTTCACTTACAGAATAAAAATTTCCTGATCATTTACTCACCCCCGTGTCATTCAAGATGTTCAGGTCTTTCTGTCTTCATTTGCAAAGAAATTAAGGTTTTGAGCAAAACATTCCAGGATTTTTCTCCATATAATGGACTTCAATGGGGATCAACGGGCTGACGGTTTCATTGCAGCTTCAAAGAGCTCTACACCATCCCAGCCGAAGAATATGGGTCTTATCTAGCCAAACCACCTGTCAAAAAATAAAAATTGTATATACTTTTCAACCACAAATGCTGGTTTTGCACTAGCTGGACTTCACGCATGATGTAATCACGTTGGAAAGGTCACGCGTGACGTAGGCGGAAGCACCGACCCAGTGTTTACAAAGCCAACGTGCAAAGAAAGTCAAACGCCCTTTACAAAAAAAGGTAAAACAACAATGTCGGATGATTGTGAAGTTGGAGGAGAAAATTAAGTTTTTCATCCTACCCTACCTTTCTGAACTGGAGTACACAGATGAAGAACTAACCGCACAACGTGATTACGTCATGCGTGAAGTCCAGCTAGTGGCGTAATAAAATCAATCTTCATGCTGTATTTGCTAAAAAAGAAGGCTTCAAATTTAAGATTCAACATTAATAAAACCTATAACAGTATCTGGATATTAAAATAGCACTGTCACCTGCTTCAAAGTCATGAAAATTAAAGGAATAGTTCACTTAAAAATGAAAATTCTGTCGTTGACTTACCCTTATGTCGTTCTGGGGCCAGTTGCATAAACTTAGCCTCTATGTTAAAGGGGTCATATGATGTTGCTAAAAAGAACATTATGTTGTGTATTTGGTGTAATGCAATGTGTTTATGCGGTTTAAGGTAAAAAAAACATTATTTTCCACATACTGTACATTATTGTTTCTCCTCTATGCCCCGCCTTTCTGAAACGCGTCGATTTTTACAAAGCCCGATTTTAAAAGGTTCATTGAAAAGAATCAGTTCGTTCTTGAATCAGACACCGCTTCTGCGTCTCGGAGCACATGATATATTATAAGGAGTAACGATATGTTTTATGAAATGTAGTGAAGTAAAAAGTACGATCTTATGCTTTGGAATTTAGTGAAGTAAAAGTAAAAGTTACTCAAAATAAAACTACTCCAGTAAAGTACAGATACTTGAACAATTTACTTAAGTACAGTAAAGAAGTAAAACTACTCCGTTACTGTCCACCACTGAATTCAACTAGTAATTATCTTCTATGGTCAAATAGTTCAGCCACTAGTCAGTAGCGGTTTAGTGTGAAGAGTGAGTTACGCTAGTTCTGTATGGCAAAATAAAGCTCCTCTGTCCACAAACTGTGTCTGCTGTGTTTGTGTCATTTGTTTTGTTTGGTAGCCTCTGTGATGGCCAGATATATGTGGAATTACATAAAGCAATGCCAAAAACAGACAA
Organism: Sinocyclocheilus anshuiensis; assembly: GCF_001515605.1. Taxonomy (NCBI): domain Eukaryota; kingdom Metazoa; phylum Chordata; class Actinopteri; order Cypriniformes; family Cyprinidae; genus Sinocyclocheilus; species Sinocyclocheilus anshuiensis. The sequence goes on from NW_015555810.1 coordinate 281,073, forward strand.
ATCATGTTGCACGTCATATGCTGGGTGATTTCCATCAGCCGAACATGCTTGTTTTCTCTGTCCTGTAGAGTCGGTGGGTCTCCGCGGTCGAGTCCTGAGGACGATTAAGGATGATGAGTTCCTCTGTCCGATCACCAGAGAGCTCATGAAGGACCCCGTCATCGCTGCAGGTCAGTGCAGGACACTGATCCAAGTTAGTCTGTCCTGATCACAGCTTTAATGTAAATCTAGATGTCACCATCTGAATTTAGTTCAATGTGCTTGTCATTCCCATCCAGTGTTGCCAGATTCACTTTTCTTCCCACACAAGTGGGCTGTTTTGAAAATGATTTTGTGGGAAAAATTACAGGGTTGCTTTTTTGGGCTAGTTTTATAATGCACCATGGCTGTCAAAATTTTATGGATAGCTGTGTGAGTATCATATGTTCTGACACTGTTATTCA
>NW_015555810.1:281851-287960 GCF_001515605.1 Sinocyclocheilus anshuiensis
AAAATACAGAAAAAAACAGTAATCTTGCTAAATGTTATTACAATATAAAATAATGGTTTCTATTTTAATATCCATTAAAATATAATTTATTTCTGTGAAGCTGAATTTCCATCAGCCATTACTCCAGTATAAAGTGTCACATGATCCTTCAGAAATCATTCTAATATGCTGATTTATTATCAGTGCTGGAAACTGTTGTGCTGCTTAATATTTTTTTTGAGACCTGTGATACATTTTTTCAGGATTCTTTGATTAATAAAAAGATAAAAAGAACAGCATTTATTCAAAATATAAATATTTTCTAACAATATAAATCTTTGTTCAAAAGTTTGGGGTCAGTGACACATCCTTGCTGAATAAAAGTTTTAATTTCTTTCAAAAATAAAGAATACAAATTTACTGACCCCAAACTTTTGAACTGTAGTGTATATTGTTAGAAAACATTTCTATTTTAAATAAATGCTCTTCTTTTGAACTTTTTATTCATCAAAGAATCCTGAAAAAAAGTATCACAGGTTCCAAAAAGATTTCCTGTATTTTTGATCAAATAAATGCAGCCTTGATGAGCAGAAGAAACTCCTTTAAAAAACATTAAAAATCGTTCTGATCCCAAACTTTTGAACGGTAGTGTATATATATGTATATAACATTTTATCTATTATTATTAAATATATATTATAAAATAAACTTTTATACTTTTATATTGACAGTTTAACATTTTATTGTCAGTTTAACATTTTTATGCCCTTTATGAAAATCCCACAGTTGTCAACTGTGGTTAGATGAGGGAAAAATTGGGCTAGTTTTTGTTAAATTTAAGTGGGTTTTTGGTCTAGAAATTTGTCTCCAACTAAATCAGTTTGAGCAATTGCAAATCACACTGCAAAATACTGGATTGTAATGAGAGCAATGCATGTTAAAGTGGTGTAAAACTCATGCTGATGTTTAACTGATGTGTTCTTTATCAGATGGATTTTCCTATGAAAGAGAGGCGATGGAGAGCTGGATCAGCGCTTCTGATCGCTCCAGCCCGATGACCAACCTGCCTTTACAAACCACGATACTGACCGTCAACAGCAGGAAGAGCAGCCACTGACTGCAGCTTACCAGAGCTGATGACTGCATGTACAGGTGGATACACTCTTAAAAATATCAGCATAAAGCTTCCAAAAGGGTGTTTTCACAGTGATGCCATAGAAGAAACATTTTTGGTTCCCCAAAGAACCTTTCGGTGAAGAGTTCCTAAAAGAAGCATTTTTTTTCTAAATGTGAAGAACATTTGAATAATCTAAAGAACCTTTAGAGAATGGAAAGATTCTTAAAGGTTCTTTATGGAATCATGAATACCAATAAAGAACCTTTACTTTTAGTAGCATAGATAAATTCGATGCTCAGTTCATTCTCATTGACATTAAATGTCTAAATTGACACTTTAGTAATCCGAGGATCAGTACAACATCAACAGACTTCAAGCAGCTGTTCATTTTGCTTTGTTCTTGTTCATCTCTTCACGAGCGAAGTGGCATTACTGTATCTTAGTGCATACAGCTCTTTCTGTATGACGGGCCTCAATGGCGTTGCTCAGCCGAGGGTAATTTGAGGTGTTCGGGTTGAACAGGCACTGCAGAAGTCAAGCTAATGTACCTTGATTTAGTAGAGTAGAGAGGTTCGATGGAGGTCAGAAAGACATTTAACTGTCTAAATGCATTTCTACTCAAAATAGCTCATGGAGAGAACATTGCTGAGCATTCTGGGAAAAGCTTTTACCAGTTGATGCCACGTTTTTTCATCATATAAAGCAAACAGTATTTGTGCTCAAACACTCATGAATAAAATATATAATACACTACCAACAAATTAACTTTTTGATTTAAAGCTGCTTCTTAAATGCTTAAATGGTTATCTTTAGCGTTATAGTTTTTTTTTTATTATTTAAATTTTGACTAGCTAGTAAAAAAAAAAGTGTTCAGCACACATGGAAACTTCAGTCTGTGACGTTAATATTGTGTGAGAAATAAAATGTAATATTAAATGTGGGCCTTATAACATATTTGATTTTGGCAGTTTTATTTTCTTTTTCTTATTTCCTGAAATGGAAAATTTATTTTAAATACAGATTGCGTAAGAGATCACAACCCATGAGACAGCAATTGCAAAAAAACCTTTTACATTTATAAAAAATTTTATAAAAACGACTACATAAAATATATTGTATTTATGAAGGCTTTAATATTGAGTGTGGGAAATAAAATGTAATATTTAATGTAATATGCATGTGTCCATGTTCTGGATGTTCTCCAGATAATGACAATTTAGTTTCATTTTCATTTTTTAAATCTTAACTAGCTTGTCCAAATTACAATCTAACACTTAACAGTGATTAATAATAATGAAGAAATACTTTTTTCCAGTGGGATTTTTTTATTTCCCGTAAATGGATCATGGCAGAAATGAATTCATTTTAATACAGAATGCAGTAACAGATCACAACTCGTGAGGCACCAATTGCAGAAAAAAAGAATGTATATACACATTTTCAAATATAACATCTGCTCATCTCAAACTTATGATTTTTCATATTTTTTCTCCAGTTCCTTCACATAAACTTTAGCATGCGCTCACATCAATATGGCCTCCATAGTTTCGTATTCGTAAAACATTTCTGGTTCATATTTCTTTTAAAAGTAGCTGTGCAAAAATAACCATATAAAATATATTGCTTTGACAGATACCAAGCAGGAGGCGCCGTAAATAAATTAATCTAGACAGGAATAACAAGCAGGAACGAATAGACTTTAACATCGTAGGGCAAATTCAAATGTAATGTACAAACATACAAACAGACCAGGTACAAGTTCAATAACCACAAACATCACGTCAACCAAAAATGCATGAAAAACTCAGTACACCTTTTTTTTTTTGTAAATAAATGGTCAAATACACCATCTTCACATAAAAGGTGGAAAATACACATTGCAATAATATTTACAGTACATAGTGGAGGGTCTGATCTGGCAACATGAACCCTTTATGCACAGGATCAGTTCTCCATCGGTGTCTCAGATTCAGTGTGACGCAGTGATCGAGCCCCGCTTCAGGCGTTTACGGTCCACTATGGTCTTTTGAAGGGCTTAAAAAATCTAAAATAATCATCCTGGATGCTGGAGTATTCCATGTTCACAGGGCTTAAAGAAAACACGAGTAGAAACAAACCCATAAATCAGTTATGACTTAACCAATTAACAGAAGTTTGAACTTCAGAATATACATTTCATATATTTCTGAGTGAATATTGTGTTTATGAATGCTCTCTAAATCTTTTTATATATAAAAGCTATATATACAGGTGCATCTCAATAAATTAGAATGTCGTGGAAAAGTTCATTTATTTCAGTAATTCGACTCAAATTGTGAAACTCGTGTATTAAATAAATTCAATGCACACAGACTGAAGTAGTTTAAGTCTTTGGTTCTTTTAATTCTGATGATTTTGGCTCACATTTAACAAAAACCCACCAATTCACTATCTCAACAAATTAGAATACTTCATAAGACCAATAAAAAGCACCTGTATATATATATATATATATGGCACTATATTATTACTTTTTATGATCTTTCAAACCTTTTGATCTAATGGCTTGAAATTTTGTAGACAAATATAAATTGCGCCAACATATGAATTTCTTTATAAATCTTACATTTGAATTAAAATGGATAAGTTGAAACTGTATTATTCTACAATATGGAAAATAGAGCGTAAATGTGCCCAAACTTTTTGATTCTATATATTTTATATATCTATACTTTACCATATACATACAACTACCATTCAAAAGTTTGGAGTGCCAAGGATTTTTTTAATGTTTTTGAAAGAAGCCTCTCCAAAGCTGCATTTATTTGATCAAAAATACGGTCAAAATTGTGAAATATTATTACAATTTAAAACAGCTGTTTTCAATGTGAATATATTGTAAAATGTAATGTATTTCTGAGATCAAAGCTGAATTTTCAGCATCATTCCTCCAGTCTTCAGTGTCACATGATCTTCAGAAATCATTCTAATATGCTGATTTGCTGCTCAAGAAACATTTATTATTATTATCAGTGTTGAAAACAAATTTTTTTTCTTCAGGATCCTGATGAATAGAAAGCATTTATTTGAAAAAGAAATCTTTTGTAACATTATAAATGTTTTTACTGTCACTTTTGATCAGCTTAATGCATCCTTTCTGAATAGAAGTATTAATTTCTAAAAAATAAATGTTTTGAATGGACAGTAGTGTGTATATGTATGTGTGTACGTGTATGTGTATACAGGGGCTGGAATCGTCCTCAGATCAGATGCCTTCATCTGAAGTGTGTTTTCTAGGGTTGTTGCATATAAACGTCCTAAACATTCGACTCTATAAAGGATCTCTTTGGTTTCATTGCCGCTACATGAATGGTGGGGTTTTCACGAGTTAAGCCGGGCTGTTTGCTCATACTGTCCATGAATGAATGTGCCATAGCCAGAACCGGTTTGCTTTCTTTATGGCAGAACTCTTTAGCATGCAGACTCCCGTTGTGCAGGCCGCCCATGGCGGGACCTTTGAGCGGCTCGTAATAAGCTCCAGACGGTTTGCCGTACACGATCTCACCCGTCAGACCCGCAGAAGCGACGAGTCTTTCAGTGGAGTGACTCTGCCAACCTCGAGAAGCCACCGGCTGCTGCTGCTGAAATCGAGCCGTTTTGTCCATGATTCCCATGAACGGACGGGGTTTGTACTCCACAGAGCCGGTCTGGCTGATCTTAGGCTTGTCCGATGCGGTTTTGGTGCGCACGTCTGGGCCTTGCACTTTCCCGCTGTCTGATAAACTGCTGCTGGACGCCAGGCTGCTGGTGGAGCTGGAGACCCTCATGCTGGCGTCTTTTCGCAGCTCTTGACTTTGAGCTCCAGAAGTCGCGGAAAGAAGCGTCCCTTCTAGAGACTGAGTTTTGGACGAGTGCACTTGGATGTCTGCATCGTTGTTTGCGGGCAGTAACGGGCTGATGTCGATGCCCGGTCCGGCCTTTAGCACGCTGGATATGTGCCGGCTGGGAATCGGGCTGGACGGAGCATATTGCGATTGGCTCTTTGTGTTTGTCGGTCGTGCGGATCCCGCCCGTAAGGATCCCAGATGCTGGCTGGTTTTGACGATCTGCGCCTGTTTGCTGGGCTGCAGGACGAGGCTCTTCTGGTGCTGATGTCGGAGGCTTTGCCTGTGAGGCGGCGAAACCGAGCGGCCGTTTGAAGTCCGGTTTAGCGAGTAGATGTTTTGAGACCAGGCCTCAGAGTCGTCATCCTCCTCCTCCTCCTCGTCATCGACGCGCTCCGTCCTGTCGTCCTGCTCTGGATCGGCATGCTCCGGGTTGCTCAGGCTCTGGTGTTTGCACTCCTCCTCGACGCGGGCCAGCAGACGGCAGATCTCACGGTTGTTGGGGCAGAGCTTCGAGGCCTCGTGCAGGTCGGCTAACGCTGCGGTGAACTGTCTGAGAGCAGAGCGTTCAGAAAGAGATGGAGAGAAAATCGTAAGAATAATTGAGACTGGAAACGCAAACAATTGTTTTTGTTAGAGTGACAGGAAAATTAACCAATCATTCAAATCAAAACACTAGTGACAAGTTTTGTAAAATTATTTTATAGTTATTTCTCGATTATTAGCAACTAGCAAAAAAAATTATACAACATTTAGATACAATATTTCACCCTCTCGCTCCAGCCAGGGTCTTGTAATGGCTGAATTATATATATATATATATAAATAACAATTGCATAATATATATAATTTTAATAAAAGTTTAAATTTATCATTAATAATTATAATTAACATTTTAAACAACAACTTCTCACTCCATTCATCATCTTGTATGGCTGAATTATATTTAAAATTATATTTACATAATACACACACATAAATATAAAACAATTTTTATTATTTTACTATTATTTTTATAGATACATTTGTATTTTATAATTATAATCAAAATTTCTCTCGCTCCAGCCACCATCTTGGATCTTTTACTGAATTAATTATATTTGAAATATACTGTATATATATATATATATATATATATATATATATATCA
>NW_015555810.1:288113-294916 GCF_001515605.1 Sinocyclocheilus anshuiensis
ACTAAAAATATTCAAAATATTTATAATTTTAATTACACAAATGATATGAATGAATTCATTTAAATTAAACATTAAAACATTAAATTAAACATTAAATGTATAAGTTATAATTGTAATCAACATTAATCAACTATCACTCACTCCACCATTTTAAATGGGTGAATTATATTTATATATTTTTTTTAAATAATCTTTTATAGATTAGAATTTTTAATTATAATCAACATTTAGCACTGTAAGAAAAACAATATTTTTCAGTTTGATATTTAATGCAATTCTGACTTGACCAGAACAGACTTTGCATCTAAAGTGCACCAGTGATGCCTTAAAATGTTGCCTAAGTAGGCAGCTCACTAGGTTTGGAGCAGATGAAGATGCATCATGGTCTCACCTGCTGCTGCGTTTGGCTCTGGCTCTAGCGTAGTACGCCTCGTACGATTTGGGTTTGAGCTCCAAAGCCTTGGTTGCAAACTCCTCCGCCAATCCAAAGTCCTGTCAGAGAGAGTGAGGTGAATGTAAGGTACCAAAACTCAGAACAGCCAAACTAAGAGAAGCAATCATCCACTCAGCCAGAGCTGCAGGATTTAGCATGACTGAATAGCTGTAAATTGGTCCAAATAATAGGTGATTTAATTAATGAACTCTTCAGCTGTTGTTCATTGTGTCATCAGTCAAAGGTGCAGACTGAAAATTGGCTCCGTATTGTGTCAGGAGACCTTTTGGAGCCAGGCTATTACTTCTGAATAGACCTTCAAATCAATTCAAGCCCTCGGAGTAATTTGCATCTTTCTGGTCTTGCCGTGTCTGACATTTTGAGCAGAGAAAAACCTCAATCTGATTGATCCAGACCAGCAGAACCAGCAGGGGCGTCTCTAGACCTTGGCTAAAATTACATATAAACATTATATAATATATATTATTAATTTTACAATTAGGGATATCAAGAATTTAGAGTCGATCATCATTTAAATAGGGATAAATTAACTTAGCATCAATAATAACAAATTAAATAAAATTTGATGTGCAAATTTGTAAATAAAATAATGTGATTATTGTAAAATGTATTAAAAGAGAAAAAAATGACGTGCAGTGTTGTTGACTAAAATGTAAATAAATCAGAAATAAAATAGATTATATAATAAAATAGATTATAAAATACACAGCTATGGACAAAATTAAGTGACCACTTGAAAATGCTCAGTTTTTCTGGATATACTAGGTATGGATTTGAGTAAAATGTTAATATTTGTTTTATTCTGTAAAGGTCTGATAACATATCTTCCAAATTTCAAATACAAATATTGTCATTAAGAGCTTTTTTTCTTTTTTTTTTTTGCAGAAAATGACAATTGGTCAAAATAACAAATGTTTTTTATTTGTTGTGATTGAAAATCAGTGTTATTCCACCAAATATTGATTTATTAACTCTTCTGAAGTTAAAGCATTGGTATCGAGTTGTCTAAAAATCAATATGAATATGTCTGAAAACATGGAATTTTTTTGTTATTTTGACCATTTATTTTGTCTAAATGATAAGATTTTGTATTTAAAATTTGGACGAAATGTTACAAAAATTACGTATTACATATGTTAGGATAAATTATATTTATATTGATAAATGACATGAAAAACTTTACTTGACAACTAACTGAAATGAAATTAAGCTGATTTACAAAAAAATTACTAAATCTAAAACTGAAATAAAATAAATAGGAATATTAAAAACAAACAAAAGAAACCTAATAATAACAAAAAAAATTTTAAATAAAAACTGAAAATGTAAAAGTAAAAGCTAATTCAGAATATGAATAAATACTTAAATAGTGTATAAATAATACTAAAATAACACTGCCAGTCTGTTGTATTTTAAAACTATCGTGTGGGTTGTAAAACATTTTTTGATGAAGGATGTTTGAAAACCTCGATTTCCACCAGTATTAATAGGTGAATTCAAAATCTGAACATTATATATGTCTAGCTCCTGATGAATTTATATGAAAGCATGTCTACAGAAAGTTATAAAAATCAGCTGACTGTACAGAAGAGGCAGAAGTAAATGAGAGCACATTTCTAATGCTTCCGGTGTCTTACGTTGGTTTTCCGGCGGCAGCGGGAGAGACTGAGGTACAAAGACACACGCAGCTCCTTAAAGGCCTTGAGTTCATCACCGAATCCCTCTCTGGGAAACTTCCTCAATGCGTACTGATACCGCTGAGCTGCTTCCTTCATCTTCCCCCTCTGAGAGAGAGAAACGCAGCTCATCAATCACAGATCATCCTGACACAAACGTCTCACACACATCGTCTGCTCTGATAACAATCACTCAATATGTCATTATTTCCAATCCCGTTTCTCCTGGATTCAAGCTCAGTGCTCTGATAAGGCTTATGGAGATAATCGTTCCCATTTTTAGTTTAATAAGCGTTCAGACGTTAATATACTAAATAATAATAATAATAATAATTTATTAACTGCAGTTAATAAACTGCAGTTGTTAAACCCCTTCTGAAAAACAGCAATCTTGATAACACCATATTGAGCAACTATAGACCAATATCAAATCTTCCTTTTATAGGCAAGATTATTGAAAAGGTAGTCTTTAATCAGCTGAACAAATACTTAAACGCAAATGGATACCTGGACAATTTTCAATCTGGTTTCCGACCGCATCACAGCACAGAGACAGCGCTCATTAAGATAATAAACGATATTCGCTTAAATTCTGATTCTGGCAAAATATCAGTGCTGGTACTACCAGATCTCAGTGCTGTGTTTGACACGGTCGATCATAACATACTTCTAGAGAGACTGGAAAACTGTGTCGGGCTTTCTGGGATGGTAATCAAATGGTTCAGGTCATACTTAGAAGGGAGAGGTTATTAAAGTGAAAAGTGACGTGACGTGGCCAAGTATGGTGAGCCATATTTGGAATTAGTGCTCTGCGTTTAACCCATCCAAAGTGCACACACACAGCAGTGAACACACACACACCGTGAGCACACACCCGGAGCGAGAAAGAACCAAATTGCCTTTCACAGCTATGCTGATGATACCTAGATTTACCTAGCCTTATCGCCAAATGACTACAGCCCCAGTGACTCCCTCTGCCAATGCATTGATGAAATTAACAGTTGGATGTGCCAGAACTTTCTTCAGTTAAACAAGGAAAAAACTGAAGTCATTGCATTTGGAAACAAAGATGAAGTTCTCAAGGTGAATGCATACCTTGACTCTAGGGGTCTAACAACTAAAAATCAAGTCAGGAATCTTGGTGTGATTCTGGAGACAGACAAAAAATATTATATTATGAAATATTATATAAAATTATAAAATATTATTTATAATTATAATCAACAATCCACCCCCCCACATTAATCATTCACATTTTTATTTGAATAGGAATTCAGTCATTAATATCGCATATCAAAACTTCTCTGGAATACTCGTGAAGAATCTCGACCTTGAGGTGTTAAGTGTCTTCATGTAATTACGCTAAACTTGAATCTGTCCTGACCTTATACAGCAGGTTGCCTTCCTCCATGAGCTTCTGCAGGAGGATGATGAGGATGTCGGGTTTGGAGGTCGCCATCGCCCAGGCTGCGTTACCTTGAGAGAGAGAGAGGGAGAGAGGTGGAGCGTTACATCAATCTGATCCTGAAAACACAGCTGAGCAGAATAATGGAATTGGCGTGAAATAGAGTTACCTAAAGAGTGTACCTGTTCGATCATAAGGTGACGTTCTGTAGCCTGATGAGGGTTTTAGTGAAAGCAGTTAAAAGAGAAGAGAGAGAGAGAGAGAGAGAGACAGAGAGAGAGACAGAGAGAGAGAGCGTTACATCAAACTGATCCTTAAAACACAGCAGAGCAGAAGTATGGAATTGGCGTGAAATAGAGTTACCTAAAGAGTGTACCTGTTCGATCATAAGGTGACGTTCTGTAGCCTGATAAGGGTTTTAGTGAAAGCAGTTAAAAGAGAGAAGAATGAAAAACAGAGCAGAAAGAGACATGCAAAGAGAAAATACAGCATCACACATCCACAGCAGTCACACAGCAGCCTTCAGACCTCACACGTGTTTCACTTTTACACCGACACCGAGCTGCTGGAACCACTCTGCTTGTTTCCACTGAAGAAATGAAAGTTCTGGACCCCAAAAACTGGCTCATTTTTAATACATTTTCATCTTTTCATTCACTCATGAGCCTACTGCAGTTCCCTCGTGAGCCTTAGATTGGGAAGCCCTGAGACTGATCTAGCTTTGTCACACTGAGTTGTTTGTGTTTGGTAAAATTAAAATAATTCAAAAATTAAATCAAATGTAAACTAAAGATCTTTTTTATTATTATTTTTTTACCTGCATGTTATTTTTGCATCAATATGTATTTTTGTCTTTTGTCATTTTTATTATTATTTTTTTAAAATATATCTATAGTTTAAATCTATTTTTATTTCAACTTTAGTTGTTTTAAGACAAGAAGTTAAACTAAATGAGAAATGTTGCAATGCTATGTCAAAGAGGTTCAGCAGGCAAAAAAGTCCAAAACTCCCTGATGTAAATAAAGCTGGGGCACTTTTTTTTTTTTCTGGTTATGCTGGAAACTACTTCAGCCACTTTATTTTCATTTAAATTTCGATTATTATGATTAGTTGATTATGCATTTTAGTTGATATATGTGAAGTGTAGTTTCTGTGTCATCAGTAAGACTGAAATGAAATGCATAAATAATGACTTTTTAAACACAAATCACCTTTAAATAAAGTCTGAGCGTTTCATCAAAGCCAACTTGTCAAAAAATGCAGAATTAAATTACTTTGGATGTTATAAGTTCTGAAAACAAGGAGTACGATTCATAAAGACCATGACACTATGACACTTTGTGGGCAGATGATGAGTTAAATCAATGGAAGTCAGTGGAAACAGCCAGTTCTGAGAAAGGCTGAGCACCAGCAAAACACACACATACATGGTTTACGGGGACTCTCCATAGGAGTAATGGTTTTTATACTGTACAAGCTGTATTTTCTATCGCCCTACCCCTTACAGGAAATTTTGTGCATTTTTAGATTTTCAAAAAAACACCATTTAGTATGTTTTTTTTTTTAAGCCTTTTGAATTATGGGGACACAGGAAGTGTCCTCATAAACCAACCTTCACATTGTAATACCCATGTCATTATACAAATTTGTGTCCTCATAAACCACACACACAGGAGGAAAGATGTGATTGGCTAATAAATATCACATGTTCATGTTACTGATGACCAATGGTCTATTTCAGTGAATCAATTCAAAACTCTTGATTCTTTTCACTGTATTTTACTTCTTGCATTAAAACATTTTGAAACTACAATAACTATTCAGTCCACATGTTGTCTCCTCTGACTGAAAACCCCATCATGCTTCACATTTCACAGCAAATACATGAATATTGATAATATCAAAAGTCATGATTTTCATCCATAGGATCCAGTGGAAGCGCAGATGCTGGTCTCACCTAGTTTGGCTCCTTTCTTCAGTAAGGTCAGCACCACTGAGGTGTTTCTGCAGCCGATGGCGCGATCGAGCGGCTTCATGCCACTGTAGTCCACATGCTCGATCACGGCCCCTTTCTCAACCAGATAATGAACCTGCAAACACACACCTCAAATCATCAGTGTGAATCTGTGACCGGGAATCTGAACTAGAATGACAGCAAGAGGAACTTCCTCAATTTTATGGCAAAATACACTACTTTTCAAAAGTTTGGGGCCAGTGAGTTTTATTTTTTTTAAGAAATTAATACTTTTATTCAACAAGGATGCATTAAATTAATCAAAAGTGACAGTAATTACATCTATAATATTTCAAAACATTTCTATTTCAAATAAATGCTGTTCTTTTGAGCTTTCTATTTATCAAAGAATTTTGAAAAATAAAATGTTTCATGTTTTCCACAAAAATATGAAGCAGCACAACTGTTTTCAACATTGATAATAATCAGAAATGTTTCTTGAGCAGCAAATCAACATATTAGAATGATTTCTGAAGGATCACGTGACACTGAAGCCTGGAGTAATGATGCTAAAAATGTAGCTTTGATCACAGGAATAAATTACATTTTAACATATATTCACATAGAAAACGGCTATTTGAAATTGTAATAATATTTCACAATTTTTACTGTATTTTTGATCAAATAATTGCAGCCCTGAGCAGAAGAGACTTATCAAAAACATTAAAAAAAAAAAAACTTTCAGTCCTCAAACCTCTCATTGGTAGTGAATAAATAATTTATTTATTTATTAATAAATAAATAAATAAACCTTGACCCTTTAACACTAGCGTTCTCTTTCTATTCTGTCTATACTTTTCTTTTTATTTATTATAAAAAAAACATACAAAATTAAAAATATTAATTTAACCCTCTAACAGCTCTCTCTATTCTATTTCTATTCTTTCTACTTTTTATTTATTATACTGCGTTAGACTACCCGGGACTTGTCACAGCACTTATATATTGTTGCTCTTAACCCAGCTCTTTTAGAGAACTACAAACTGGTATCCCTTCTACCTTCCATTGCAAAAACACATGAACGAGTTGTGCTTAACCATGTCTTTGACTTTCTCAAAAAGAAAAACCTCCTGGTCAGCAACCAGTCTGGCTTCAGAAGAGGACATTCAACCGAGACTGCCTTGCTCTCGGTTGTTGAAGCCCTAAGACTGGCAAGAGTGGCTTCCAAATCTTCAATACTTATCTTGCTGGATCTGTTCGCTGCTTTTGACACGGTTAACCACCAGATCCTCCTGTCAACCCTATTGGCAAAGG
>NW_015555810.1:295281-301013 GCF_001515605.1 Sinocyclocheilus anshuiensis
AATAATATTTCACAATTTTTACTGTATTTTTGATCAAATAATTGCAGCCCTGAGCAGAAGAGACTTATCAAAAACATTAAAAAAAAAAAAACTTTCAGTCCTCAAACCTCTCATTGGTAGTGAATAAATAATTTATTTATTTATTAAAATTTTTGGGTGAACTAACCCTTTAAACTCATATTATGATTTTGCATCCATTTATTAACTCAATCCAAATGCATCAAGCTACAGCGGCAAAAACTTGCCAAAAAAACCCCTTGATCTCTCTCATGATCCAATGCACCAGTCCTGTGACTTCACACACTGTATCTACATCAGAAAGAGTCCTGCTGACCTCCATGAGCCTCGATCACGGCTCTACAAAATGTTCTTCACTTACGATGTCTGCGTCTCCGTAGAAAGCAGCCAGGTCCAGCGGAGTGCGTCCATTCTTGTCCGAGTGGTCGATAACTGCACCCTTCTCCACCAAAAACTGAACAACGTTCTTGTGTCCTTTTAAACACGCCCAGCTGAGCGGAGTTAACCCTTCCTTATCCACCGACTCTAAAGAGCCACCTGGGAAAAGCAGAGGAAGTTCATTTGAACTCTTGCTGGAAACCTGCCACTTTTTTGCTGCTCTACTTTGTTGCATTATAAATGCCAACAACTGCAACAGATTATGCTGATAAATAAAGTGCATTTGCGCACGTCACTCACCTTTAGACAACAGGAAGTCGGCCGTGCTGAGATGCCCCTCACATGCGGCCACCATCAGCAGCGTTCGGCCCTGTTTGTCGCTTACATTCACATCCGCCCCATGCTGCAGCAGCAGATCTGCAATCTGAAAGAGAGGCGTTCCTTCATTAAACATCTTTTCTGAAGAGGAAGTACTGCTGTTTGTGTTGTTCGGGTGTTTTGCAGGGACTCACCTGCCAGTGTCCCTGTCGGACTGCGCAGAACAGGGCACATGCTCCTCTCCTGTTCACCTGCTGAACCTTCACCCCCCGCTCCAACAGGAAGCTGCACACCTCCATCTTCCCCCGTCCTGCGGCCGCAGTCAGAGCTAAGACAATAAAGAGAAATGCAAACATGCATTATGAGTTTCCATTGAATGTCACAAACTATTTAAAATAAATAATAAGAAGAGGCACATATAATGCATGTTATAGTTTTTTGGGGAAATTCTGCAAGAGCTTTGCAGGTGTGATATCACAAAAAATGTAAGTAACCATCTTGAGTTTAAGATGCACCCAGTGTGCTTTATTTTGAAAATATTTCATGAAAGCATATAGAGGAAAATGAATTATTTATTGCTATAGGAAAAATAAAGTAATAATATAAAATAATAAATCAATCAATAATAAAATAATCAATTAATTAATAATAATTTAATTTATTTTTATTAATTAGTACTAATAAAATTAAATAATATAATTAAATTATATATATAATATATATAAAATTCTAATTGACATTTAATAAAATATATACGTTTAATCTAAATATTCAATTAAAATATTTATAAATAATAAGAATTATAAAATACAAATAACATGAAATAATAAATGCTCTGAGTAGAATCTCATAATTAAACAGCATAATTTTATTTAGTTTATGATTGCCAAGCGACATGGCAACTTGATGCGTTAATATGCAATGTGCATCATACGAGTGTGTTAATCTAAGTTTTATATTTCATCCAATCAGAATTCAGCACTTGAACTATCAGTTTTATAATCCAAAATTTTCATACAGTATTACAAAGTAATAATTACACTAATAATATTATAAGAATAGTAAAAGCTTTGAAAATTCCAGCCACAAAATCTGATTGGATCCCTTATGGATCATTAATTAGAGTGGAATCTCTCTGGCCTCATAACAGACGGACTGTGCTCTGGCCAGAGCATTCATGTTGGGTCTGATGGGGTCGTCTAGGACACCAGGACAGATGGTCACATGACTAACAGCTCTCTGCAGTCTGAGCAAGATTAAAGGATCGGGACGCTACACATCCACACAGCCGGAGCCACAGCATCCATTTGGAGAAGATGCCTGAGCCATTAGAGGAACGTCTTCAAGAAGCTCAACATCCATCTGGACCTAAGAGTACTTATTTATGTCACTTACACAAGAGAGTGACACAGAAACATGGAGAAAGAACGCATCCCAAACTAATCAAGAACACGTTTTTAAGGGGTTTTAGTGTTTCCAGATCAAAATGACAGTGTTATTCTCACGGTTTTCACACTGATCTCACAGAGCTGAAGGCAAATAATTTCATCCGTGTTTTCTGGCTGGGGTGTTTTGGTCATTTTTAACTCCTGCAGACCCGTGAGCTCATACACTCGCTTGTTTGCTGCTCGAGAAACAAACAGAACAGAAAGGAGCACGGACGCCCGCTTTTTATAGCCATCTGAGTCTGTGCATGCCCACAAACCCCACAACAAACAACAGTGATCATTCACAGCTCAAGAACATGTCTAGATCACTTTTGACTTCAAAAATAAGAAAAAACAACAAATTCGATTTTGTAACCCTTTTGTAAATTATAACCCTTGTGCTGTGCTGAAAATCCTTTACCAAATTTGCTGTTCCCAGTCAAAAATGACTGGCATTTTAAAAACTGCTTGTGAATCTCTCATTATACTATAATATTACAAATATTCTTGGATGCAATCTTTTTATCAACTTGTTTTCTTTCAATTAGCACACGTTTTGTTCTTATTGGAACTGATTGATCGTAGACCTCATTGATATGAGATTATGCACCTCAGTTTCTGAGTGAAAAAAGCCAAAATTATCCACACATTTTTTGCATTATTACTGATCAACATTGGAAATGTTCACTCAAAAACTGAGGTGAATGAGCTCAGAGCAATGAGGCCTACGATCAGTCAATGCCAAAAAGAAATACAAAACCTGTGCTAAACAAAAGAAAACGAGCTGACAAAAAGATTCAATCCAAGATTTGGTAATAATAATTAGGGGGGCGCGATATTGACAAAAAATTATATCTCGATATTTTCTGGGATTTTATTGATAGATAGATAATTTTATTTGTCCTCAGAGAGGAAATTCATTTTCACAGAAGGTGCGTATACAACACAAGGACAAGTACCCATTATGTACAAACTTGTCACAATACATTCACGAACAACAACAAAAATTACGATTAAAGATTACGATAATTAGATGATATTTTGCTGAGTGTGTTATTGTACTGACATCTTAAGGACTACCGTGGACAGCTGACTCCTAATGTTTTTGATATTCTTCATATTCTGTGTGGTGATGATCAGTTCACAGTAGTGACAGAGATGAATCTTTTCCAATAATTTTAAATTGATTTTTACCTTTTATGGGCATTGTTACCTTTATAAAGCCATATTTTCTAAAAGTATGCATCATCTTTAACAAAATTCATCTTTGCAATGCAGAGGACACACAGAAGCTGCATCTGAAGTGGCATTTAGATGTGTTTCCACACTGTTTAATTCAGCTCAGAGGGACATGCAATGATTTAACCTGCAGTTACAAATGCATAAATAATGTTTTGATATTTTAAACATAAAACGTTGAAAACTGATATTTGCGAGTATTTAAATTATTATTTTTTTTACTTTTCATGTAATATTAATTAACTTATATGAAATTATATAAATGTATAAATTTTCTGCCCCCATATCTTGAATTCTAACCTACTAGACTTCATCACGTAATGTAAGCGTGCACTCTGTAGGTGTGTTTTGTTTGGTTTTTGCATATACTCGATAAAATCAAATCGCACATCGTTAAAACGACAATTATGATATTATCGTAGATGATATATATATAATCGCACACCACTAGTAATAATATAGTGTAAACAGAAATTTAAGCAATAATTTTTTTGCATGGTAATTTTTGACTGTAAAAATGTAAACAGCACAAGTATAACAAGATGGGGGACAAATTTTTTTTTGGAAAGTTGTTATACCCTGTGTGAACAAAGTCAGTAAGTTCTAGTTCAATGTGAAAACATTAATAGGAAAAATAAAATCCTCTCCGGGCCAAACGACTGGAGCACAAGATGAAGGTTAAGGAAAATCAAGCCTATTTTCAGGATCATAATGCAATTATATACTGTGACATTATTTTCATTACAATTAAGCACACCATTTCCCATATTCTCATTATCGTAATGTATATATTAAAGGGTTCATATGATGCAATTTCAAGTTTTCCTTTCTCTTTGGTGTTACAAGCTGTTCGTTGGATATTTGCTTGCAAGGATCCTAAACTAGAGGACATGCCGTTAACCAAATGGGGGGAGCCAAATAGAATGATTTCAGTCTTGTTTTCATTTAACTGAAGAAAATTATCACCCATCCAGCTTTTAATGTCGTTTACACAAGCAAGCAAGTCGGATAAGGACTTTGACCCAGGTTTAATTGACATATACAACTGGGTATCATCCGCATAAATGTGATATGGGACCATATATAGTAAAACGCCTCGTTTAAACACTCCCCCACATGGCTACGTCACTGTGTGGGAAGATTTGCATAACGCCGCCCAAATGTTCACGCAAAAAAAGGTCAAGGTCATCTTTATTTATATAGCACCTTTAAACAACATGAATGCTGACCAAGGTGCTTCACAGTATGATTTAAAACAGCTTTCTCCAATACTTTTGATAAGAATGGCAATTTTGAAATAGGTCTATAGTTGTTCAAATCAGCAGGATCCAGATTTGTTGTCTTTAGCAGCGGATGAACCACTGAATGTTTAAAACAGGATGGAACTGAACTTGTCTGTAAGGAATTGTTGATAATGGAAATAATATTAGGTGCAACTGCGTCCAACACTTCCTTTAGTAGCGTAGTTGGTATAACGTCAAGAGAGCAAGTGGTCGATCTTAAACTGGACACTATGTTCAACAACTCAGAGTGCGAGATAGGATGGAAATGTGAAAATTTAGCAGATCTCGAAGGTAAATACCAAACCCTCTGAGATGGATTCATACCAATCTGAGATTTAATGCAAGTGATTTTGTTTATGAAGAAGCTGCAAAACTTCTCACACAACTCAGAGCTATGACCAACACCGATCCCAGAAGGAGGATTTAATACAGAATTAATGGTAGAAAACAAAAGCTTTGGACAATGGGGATTTTGAGAAATCAGATTAGAGAAATATTTAGACCTTTGCAAGGCAACTGCCTCTTGAAATTTGACCAAAGAATTTTGCAATAACTGATAAGAGACTTGTAATTTGTCCTTTCTCCATTTTCTTCTTCTGTCCTTTAACGCCGCCCAAATGTTCACGCAAAAAAAGGTCAAGGTCATCTTTATTTATATAGCACCTTTAAACAACATGAATGCTGACCAAGGTGCTTCACAGTAACACAATACAATGATAAAAATACAATTTAAAGTTAAAATTTAAATCAACAGCTTAACCCATAAAACCAAATAAAAATCAGGAATAAGAATTGAAGATGATAACCTAACAGACTGAGGTAACGAATTCCACAGCTTAGGGGCTAATACAGAAAAGGCTCTGTCACCTTTAGATTTCAAACGAGACAATGGGATGGTTAATAGATTATCAGAGGATGATCTAAGAGATCTCCGGGGTGAGTATGGACAAATAAGGTCTGAGATGTAGACTGGAGCCAGACCATGCAAGGCTTTAAACACAAAAGTTAAAACCTTGTACTCAATTCTAAATTTAACTGGTAGCTAATGTAAATGTGCTAAAATAGGGGA
>NW_015555810.1:301561-307666 GCF_001515605.1 Sinocyclocheilus anshuiensis
AGGGGCGTAACATTTCCGTCACACGCTTGAGGTATTCGGCCAATCACAATGCATTGGATAGCTGGCCAATCAGCGTACACCTCGCTTTTCAGAACAATGAGCTTTGTAAAAATCGACGCGTTTCAGAAAGGCGGGGCATAGAGGAGCAACAATAATGTACAGTATGTGTTTTTTTTTTCCTTAAACCGCATAAACACATTGCATTACACCAAATACACAAAATAATGTTCTTTTTAGCAATGTCATATGACCCCTTTAATGTTTTGCAGAGCAGATCTAATATTCCACAGTGGCTCTTAGCTGGAGATTCATGTGTAGGTCAATGCTAACAGATCTATCTGTCTGTCTGACAGTGCAGCTCATCCATCAGACAGCGAGAGCTCAAGAAACAAGAAGAAGAAGAAGGAACAAGAGAAGTGACAATCACCAAACCGCTTCAACATGGACGGCGACTGCTAACCTGAGCAGAACCACACGATCCCCCACAATGCATCTATAAACACTGAATTTGCGGTCTGGATCCACACAAAAAATCTGACACAAATCAAAGAGCTCAAATCATAGGAATCCAGATCTCTCTGATCTTCTGACATAGAGTTCATTGTGCCGAGAAACAGGAAATCTATATCCATCTATCCATCATCCATCCATCCATATAGCCATCTATCCGTCCGTCTGTCCATCAATCCATCCATCATCCATCTATCCGTCCATCTATTCATCCATCCATCTAACTATCCATCATTCCGTCTATCCATCCATCTAACTATCCATCCGTCTATCTGTCTGTCCGTCCGTCCGTCCGTCCATCTGTCCATCTATCTATCTATCCATCCATCCATCCATCCATCCATCCAAGCAACATTAGAAACATTACAACTTTATCTGATGACAACACATAGTAATTAATTAGACACTCTGCAATCAGAGGAATAAAATTCAGCCACACTGAATTTCATTTCAGTGCATCATAACAGTTTCACTAAAAAGCGTTTAGCAGGACTGCAATTCCAACAATGAAGAAACACAATTATGGGCTTGATAATCAATAACACAAAAACAAAAGCCAGCACACTGACAAAGTTTACTCAGGGAAATACACATCTGAACAGGAGAAAACCCACAAGTTTTCCCCAAAGCCTTTTATAATGGATCTGCTGAATCCAGAGCGCTTGAGAAAGATGTGTTTGGAGGTCTGATAAAGGAAATGACCACCTGAGCTCTGCTTGGTCCAGGACCAGAGAGGTTTGATCCTGGTCTGAAGATTAAAGAACTCAAGAGTACTCAAAAGAAATGAACATCTCTGCTCTTCTGGTGCTGAAGAACCGCTTCTAAAAAACAGTCAGCACCTGAACCTAGCCCGTATTTCTCTTTATGGGGAATGATTTTAAAGAAATGAATTCATATTGTTTCATGCACAAGGTTCAAATTCAGGGTTCCTACTGTATTTTCTTTTTTTCAGTCATTGATGATTACTAGACTTATAATAATTTTACAAAGATTACACTGTCAAAGAACAATCTGCAGTTAATAAAATATTTATGTTTATATTTAGATACTAAAAGATTTAAATACATTTTCATGATTTTTCCAGGCCTTGAAATCCATATTGAATTAATGAAAGGATTTATTCATTATTATAAAATCAATTTAAAAAATAAAGTATACATTTAAAAAATGTATTAAAAAAACAAAAACAAGAAAAAAAAAAGAAAATTAAATATATTTTATTTGTAATCAATTTAAAATACTAAAAGCAATTTCTTATAATTACATTTTTTATTAAGATTTTTTTTCCCCATGCCTGGAAATTAAAATAATTTCTAAAATAACTCTTAGAAAGCCAAAGGAAAACCCATGTTCAGTGAGAAGGTGTCTCGTTTCAGGTTTTCTGAGGTAAACAGCTGCCTGGAGAAAGGCCTGTGTTGCTTTAACACTCGTATCTGTTGAATATCGGTTCGGGTTCAACTTTCTGCTGGCTTCCTCAATGCACACACACCACAAACACACATAAATAATGCATCTGTGTGGCCTCATGTCATATACTGAAGCTTTCTATCTCATACTGTAACTCAAAACTTCCTCCTCAGTGAACACAGAGCTCTTATTGAAACTAAACTACTACAGCTTCAGAAAGATGAATGCATTTAAACACACGACCACCCACGTACAGTATGTGTACCATGAATGAAATGCAAGCTTCACCATACAGTAAATGTACAATAAGTACCAATTAAATAATCAAACATTCATCATAAAAAGTCATTAAAGTGACGATGCACTTATTAGCTCAAGGTCTTGTATTTATCTTTTGCGTTCCTTAAACCGCTGAGATGCACACGGTTTGTTTTAAAGATTAAATCTAGGATTTTTCACAGTCTCTTCTGGATAATTGACTTCATTTCTCCCTCTATCTCACAATAGATACAATACAGCGGTATCTCTTCCTTTACAGCGGCACATAAAGCCACTGAAGGTCACATCGGATGCAGAGATGTGTAATTAAATGAGATGAATGCCCACGTCTGACCTTAATGGACTCGTGACTGCAGCCACATCTCAAACTCACAATCTACAGCAAACCTTAAACTCGAATAATCATAATGTAGAGCAGCATCAGACTGCACACGCAGCTGAGTCACTCATCATCACAGCGCTAGTCTGTCACAAACCCCTTCGAACAGCACCAGAGATGACAATAACAGCTTATCCAACAATATCGGTCCTGAGACGTCTGCTCACAATGCTGGATTATTAGTGATTTACTTTACTTAACCTAAAGAGAGTATATAAATCACTAAGGATTTAGCAATAGAGAGGCCAGTGTTAGATGCATCACTCTTCACTCTTATATAAAGTAAATAAATAATCAAATAAATACATGTTGTTGTTTTTTTGCTGCCATTATGGTTCCTTGAAGAACTTCCATAGAGATTTTCCATTGCACAAAAGCTTCTTTAAAGTGCCCCCCAAAAAAACTGGATCTGCATTTTCATGGGTTAAAATAAAATATTTTTGTTTAAAGCCTGTAACAGACTTTAAACACAACTGTGCGTCAAAACCACCGAAAAAGTCAATTAATTTGCAACGGCTAAATGTAACGTTTTCTACAAGCCAAACATGTCAGTCTCTGAGTAACGTAATTTAAGCTGTGAAATAAACTTCATTCTGTAAAATAAGTATAATGAACTACGCATAAAGCATTTTGACCATCTCCAGCACATTTTATAATACCCTAAAATCAAACAGTTCCCCCTTATGCACGTTATCACGTCCGTCAAAAACCTAGGCTGGCTGTCGGTTGGAATAAAAACATGGACATAACACACTCAAAGCCATCAATCACTTCACTGAATACTTGCTGGCTAAGAAATAAATAATTATCAACTTATGATCCATCTGTTTTCAAATCTACATCATTTTAATATCACAACATGGATGTCTGTCAAAAAATAACGTGCACAATAAAAATTTGAGAGCTGAACTGGATGATGACAGCACTGAATCAGCACTGAACTGACTTTAGCTGGAAAAATTACTCTTTGTTATTGTCGTCTTGCATTATTGACAGACTATTTTCCTGTTTAACACTGTAAAGCTGCTTTGACACAATCAGTATTGTATAAAGCGCTGTACAAATAAAGGTGACTTGACTTGACAAAACACGCTAGTATTTACGAGAAGCAGAGATCTAGCAAGTACACACACTTCACACACTACAGATGTTTTGACTACATCATCGCTTTCCGAGAAGAACTAGCTGTCTGTCAGAGACTTAACCTTCGTAATACATACATGCACGTAAGTATATATTTACATCACTGAAATTGACAGGTGATTTTTACTTCTCTCAACTTCTCAGTTGTTTAAAAGATTAAAGCAATTATCAAAATTGGATCAAATGTTGTTTAGTCTTCCAATAAAAGATGTTGCATTTTTACATGATTTGACATTTAATTACAGATTTTGAGCCATATATAGAACACCTTTAAAAAGGCTAAAAATACCAAGATCGTGCAGCCTTATCCCACACTGCAAAAAATGGCTTATCTTACTTAGTATTTTTGTCTTGTTTCTAGTCAAAATATCTAAAAATTCTTAAATCAAGATACTTTTACTAGATAAGCCAAATGACTTAAGATATTTAGTCTTGTTTCCAGGGGAAAAAAAAAACGAAATTAAGTGCATTTTGCTTAAAACAAGTAAAATTATCTGCCTCATTTTTAATTTTCTCATTTACATTCTTAAAACAAGAGTATTTTACTTACCCCACTGGCAGATAATTTTACTTGTTTTAAGCAAAATGCACTTAATTTAGTTTTTTTTCCCCTGGAAACAAGACTAAATATCTTAAGTCATTTGGCTTATCTAGTAAAAGTATCTTGATTTAAGAATTTTTAGATATTTTGACTAGAAACAAGACAAAAATACTAAGTAAGATAAGCCATTTTTTGCAGTGCATGGCTCGTTACTGATGATGTATGTATCTACAGACACCCACAATTCACTACAAGCTTCCCACTGACTGCAATTCTGACTCCTAATGGAACAGAAATAATGACACTGTGAGAGAGACGAGAGATAAAAACACGAAGAAGAACTGAACGTACCTGTTTCGCCCCACAGTGTGTCATGGGCATCAATCTGCACCGCCAGTTCATTATTCAACGTCAACAAGCCTTCCAGCACCTGCCAAAACACCAGCTCACATCAATCAAACGCAGTATTAGAACAGAACAGCAAATGAAGAATCAGATACGGGCTGAAACCAGGGTCATTAAACGCCACATGTGGGGAAAAATTGGCTTTGGTGAAGTTACTCTCCAGTGGCTGGGAATTTAATGAGGAACTACAACATGGTAACATGATTCAAATTGATTTTAAGAATGACAGTCTGACGGTCGTTCAGAGTTATTATATTTAACTAAAACTAAAACCATGCAAAACATTTTTGTTACTTGAAATACAATCTTTAGCTGAAATAATAATAAATAAAAAAAACTTTAACCTTATTTTATTTCAGAGACATTTCTCATTTTTGTACTAAAATAAATAAATGCTAATACAAACTTTTAAAATTATAAAAACACTAATAAAAACAACAAAATAAAAATTAAACTAAAATTATAGAGAAAACAGAAAATATAAAATAAAATAAAATAAACTTTTCAAATTATAAAAGCACTAAAACAACAAAATTAAAATTAAACAAATTATAGAGAAAACAGAAAATATAAAATAAAATAAAATAAACTTTTCAAATTATAAAAGCACTAAAACAACAAAATTAAAATTAAACAAATTATAGAGAAAACAGAAAATATTAAATAAAATAGACTTTTAAAACGATAAAAACACTAATAAAACAACTAAATTAAAATAAAACAAATTATAGAGAAAACTGAAAATATCAAATAAAATAAACTTTTAAAATTATAAAAACACTAATAAAAACATCACAATTAAAATTAAACAAATTAGAGAAAACTGAAAATATCAAATAAAATAAACTTTTACAATTATAAAAACACTAATAAAAACAACTAAATTAAAATTAAACTAAAACTATAGAGAAAACAGAAAATATAAAATAAAATTTACAGTTATTAAAAATATTAGCAAAAACTATAATAGTATATCAATGGTACTAAAATAACACTGCCGTCGATTCACATTCACGCTGGGTACAAGGAAAAATGCAAGGAAAAAAATGAAATAGTGTCATAAGGACAAAGAAATATAGTTAATAAAATAACAGTTTCATGGTGTCACGATGCACACACATGAGGAACGAGGAGACACTGGAGAATACTTTACCAAGACTTTATTTGCACCAAGGAACCAAGGGAGAGGAACACAGGAAGACGTTCACAGGCGGACAGAGAACTATCGTCCTTTGGGCTTGCCACTTTAACGTCCTTCGGGCTTGCCACATCAACGTCCTTCGGGCTTGCCACATTAATGTCCTTAGGGCTTGCTACATTAACGTCCTTTGGGCTTGCCACATTAACGTCCTTCGGGCTTGCCACATTAACGTCCTTTCGTCTTGCCACATTAACGTCCTTTCGGCTTGCCACATTAACTGCCGGCTGACTTGGGGAAGCC
>NW_015555810.1:307880-321656 GCF_001515605.1 Sinocyclocheilus anshuiensis
AAGGGCATGGGAAGGCACATGGGGAGCAGGACACACACAAAACATGGAACAGAGTCTGACACATGGCTGCTTCATTTTCTAATTTCACCCACTACTGGCAAGATTTGCAATAATTCTCGACAGCAACAAAGAAAACTATCTGGGTCGATCAACAGGAAGTTGAATGAATAAGTTCTGATTGAAGCGCTGA
This sequence comes from Sinocyclocheilus anshuiensis, assembly GCF_001515605.1. NCBI lineage: Eukaryota > Metazoa > Chordata > Actinopteri > Cypriniformes > Cyprinidae > Sinocyclocheilus > Sinocyclocheilus anshuiensis. The sequence continues at coordinate 308,071 of NW_015555810.1, forward strand.
TGCTGGAAGAATCCCAACACTAAATCAAACGCACAAGAGCTTCTTCCCTCCGTTTCTTTATAGGCTCAAACAGCTTGACCTAAGAGACCAGCGTGTTGCTATGGCTGATCTCCCATGGCAACCGCATCCACACAACATCTAAGAGATTCATTATACTTCAAGGCCTGGGTCTTGAGTTCACTGCACATACATCCACTTAAACTCCTTTTATGTGTACAAATATGTGAGCTTGTGTATGTGGATGCACTAGGGTCAGAAAATAACCAAGACTTAACCACAAATGTGACCCTGGACCACAAAACCAGTCATAAGTGGCACGGGTATATTTGTAGCAATACATCACAATACAATACACTGTATACAATACAATACAATACAATACATTGTATGGGTCAAAATTATCGATTTTTCTTTTATGTCAAACATTATTAAAATATTAAGTGAAGATCATGGTTCCATGAACATATTTTGTAAATATATCAAAAATTTATTATCATTAGTAATATGGATTGCTAAGGACTTCATTTGGACAACTTTAAAGGCGATTTTCTCAATATTTAGATTTTCTTGCACCCTCAGATTCCAGATTTTCAAATAGTTGTATCTCAGCCGAATATTGTCCGATCCTAACAAACCATACATCAATGAAAAGCTTATTTATTCAGCTTTCAGATCATGTACACATCTCAACTTAAAAAAAATTGACCCTTATGACTGGTTTTGTGGTCCAGGGTCACAAATGACATCGATGGCGATGGAAATGTCTCAGATATTGTAATAAATTCCTATGGGTTTAAAAAAAATCCAACATTTGACATATTTTGTAAAATATTAGGTTTAATTATGGGTTTAGTGTGGTTGTTTTCGCACATGCTACTGTCAGACAGTTAAAGTGGAAAAAACAAAACCTAAAAAATCAGCTCTGAAAACACTGAATGTCAAGAAGACATCCACAACTGAATAAATCAAAATCTGTTGCTATGGTTGACAGTATCGAGCTGTATATTCGCAATAAACTGTATTCGAACAGATGATTTATTGTGCATTATTTACACCTGCATTTGTATGTGATGCTGATTTGATTTTATAAGTACCAGATGCAATTTTCAGAGTATTAATCATTAATTAAATAACTCAACTGAATCATCTGACACAAATTGGTGACACACTACATGTTTTTAGGTGGTTAGAAAAACAGTTTGCCCTCATAAAAGTTAAAAATGCCCCTGTAAATATCGCACCATAATAGAAAGTGTGTGTGTGTGTGTGTGTGTGTGTATGTATATGTGTGTGTGTGTATGTGTCTGTATGTGTGTGTGTCTGTATGTGTGTGTATGTATGTATGTGTGTGTGTGTGTCTGTGTGTGTGTGTGTGTGTGAGAGTGCGTGAGAGCTCACATGAATGTGTCCCATACTGCAGGCCGCGATGAGCCCCTGCTGCAGGGCTTTGTTCTTCAGGCTCAGGTCCTGTTGACCCTCACTGCTCCAGCTCAGCTCCAGCAGACACTCGATGACCTCTGAATGACCCCGCAGGGCCGCATGCACCAGCGCACACTGGCCGCTCTTGTCCACGTGATCCACCTGAAAACAAACCACAACATGAACACTGTGTAAGTGATTCAACATGCACATGAGCGTGGTTTTGATAGGAACTACACCTCAAATATTAGACTTAGGTTAGAGTTATTGATTAAAAGTTAGAGTTAGTTATCGATCAAAATTGTCCCTGTTTACTTTTTTACCAGGGTTATTATAGTTAACTAAACCTATCATAAAATTTATTCTGTTACTTGAAATAAAATAAACAAAATGCTCAAAAAGCAGGGTAGGCACACACTGGTCAAAGAGGTTTTTTTTTTTAATTAATAGATAAAATAATGAACTATAAGTTCCATGTGGGTCATCTGTTATTTAATTACTTTTCCTGTTGTTTTATGTTTTTGTCATGGTATCGGTTCAGTAGAAGTATCGGGATATTTTAGTCAGGTATCGTATCGAAGTCAAAAAGTTGGTATCGTGACAACACAAGTTGAAATACCCTGTTTCACACAAAAAGTAAAATTTTTTTTTTTTTGAAAAACGTTTTTTTTTAATGAAACTTCATGTTGAATTTAAATTGTAGTTTCATAATCATATAAAAAATAATGTTTAAATATGAATCATAGAAATTGCATAAATTAAACATATCTGTATATAATATATATATGTAATATATGATAAATAAAAAATAAATTATAAATTAATATTAATTACATACAGTATATACATAAATATATCTGTACTGACCTTGGCTCCTCTCTTACAGAGAAGGCTGACCAGCTCCAGATGCCCAGCGGCCGCTGAGTAACACAAAGCACTCATGCTGTTCTCTGAAACCACATCCACGTTTGCTCCAAACTCCAGCAGAAGGCTGACCGTTTCCTGATGGCCCAGGTGAGCCTGGACGCAGAGGACCGGGGCGTTGTTCAACACCTCCGTACGGTAGTTTACATTCGCTCCACCGAGCATCAGCAGACGGCTCACCTACAGACAGATACCAGACAGTGTAGAGACTGACAAATGATGCTAGAGAGCTCAAGAACTCTAGACATCATTCACAATTCACAAGGTTTGCTTTCAGCCTCTTCAACCAAATCCCTAAAATCGAGAGTGATTTGCAGCATTTGAACTGTCGGTTGTCATTTATCTTCCTCCAGCCCTCATATTGTGTCTTTCTTTGTAAAAACAATGCCTCATCCTGTGTTTAAAGTTCATTAAGAACAAACTGCTGATTGGTAAAGCATGCTGATCACAGTTCACGGGCTCATTAAGTGCTCCGGTGTGTGGCGGCACATTGTGTCCCAGTCATTAATCAGCCTGGATTCTGCTTTTGATAAGCGTATGAATAACAAACATTTAATCAGCAGCGGCTGCGTGGCCCCAGAGGCCCGAGAGCGCCTGGAAATGAAACGTGTTTTATTTACCAAAACCACATGAGAATGTTTAGATACCACCTTGAGGAAGAGAGAGAGAGAGGGATGGAGAAGAAGAGGCGAAAGATAAATACAAAATACAGCTGCATGCAGCAATCACAGGCCAAACTCGACTAACAGTCACTGAGAGCAATTTAAAGAGTTCAAGGACGACTTATTTACACTGAGATGAGAGAAAAACTGTTAACTGTTAGTGGAAAGTGAAAACACCCTGTTTAATCGACACAAGATGAGGAGAGAAAATAATCAGTTCAAAGGTTATAAGCAAAAAAAAAATAAAAATCCATCCATCCATAGTTGCTTATCCAGGACCAGAAAAATTTTAATAAAAAAACTCACAAAAATCTGACTTTTTAGTATGTTATATATATATATATAAACAACAAAAAAATAATAAAAATACAATTTCTTCTTTTTTATTTTCTTATTTGTTTTCTATTGATTTTGGAGTGAAATGATAAATAAATAAATAAAAAATATATATAATTTCTTGTTTTTATTTCCTTATTTGTTTTCTGTTGATTCTGAAGTTAAATAAATACATTTAAAAAATGTCTTATTTTATTATATCTGTTTTCTGTTGATTTTGGGGTAAAATGTGACCTGGATGGTGTTTTTAAGAGATTCATCCAATAACATGATGGCCAACAAAAACAATAGAGAAAAACTGGAAAAATGGGATCGAGAACAACACGTTCACTGCATCTGTCATCGTGAGCAATGTGTGTTTTCAGTCCATAGCATTCAAAAGAAGCAGCACATCAACCTGTGCTGTGAGGAAAAACCGTGAAGTGGAGGACGTTATGAATGTTAATAGATGAGGAGGAAAATAAAATCATCATTCCTGCTGATAATTGCTCTGAGTCTCAGTACAGCATCCGTCCTCTATCACACACTCAGTCCAGCACAGGGGAATCATCTGGACGACTTTACTATTTTAATCTACCATTAGATTATTAAATTAACACTAAATCTAAAAGGGTTTGATAATTACTTAAAATGCCAAGTCTGCTTTCCAGCGTTTATCTGTTGTCTTTTTATAATCTTCAGATCAAACCGATGGACGTGCAGCACTAATCTGACCATAAATGACGGATTTCAATGCTTGATCAGAACAGACATAATCATTAGAGGTCGACCGATAGTGGATTTTGCCGATACCGATAGCTAGGTTGGACCACACTGGCCGATACCGATTAATTAACCGATAGTTTTAAAAATGGATACTGAACAAAAACTAAAATAATGCTTTATTAAAAAAAGAGTACTGAACCATACTAGTAGTAGCAGTAGTAGTAGTAGTAACAATAATAATAAAAATGTTGAAATTAACACACTCTAACAAGGAACAATACTTTCATTACACAGCTTTCATTAATCGTAATGTTACAAATGGACTCTTATTTTAAAGTGTTACCATTTAATTTCAACTGTCATGCTTAAAGATGCACATCTTTAAATATATACACAAAGGCTATAGCATTAAAATTATATACATATGGATATTGTATGTATACTCTCACACTTTAACTTCTTCTATTCTTGAACAGTTGATGATTATCTAATCAAAATAAAAGTGCAGCGCTGAGTCTAGGAGAACTCACCGTTATCACATACACTCCGGACGTGTCGCGTTCAATTCGAGCAGCGGTCTAAAACAGTTTATTTAATCACCAAACGGACACAAGTTTACTTCAAGAATGAACGAACAATGAGGCATAGATGAGTTTGAAGTTCGGTGTTTAAAAAACGGAGCAAACGGAAAGAGAAAGCGAGATCTATATTATAGCTCTATAAATTAAGCATTAACAACAATTCGGGACAAATATAATGTAATTTAATGGAAACTATGTGAATAGCGCGGCAGGATTTTCTGTCGGCTGCATTTAAATCCACGTCTGAAGTTTCCCGCTCTGTTCAGCGTGCAGTATCACGTGTCTAAACAAATAGCACGTGCTGTCAGTGATTTCAACCACTAGAGGCCGCTCTCGCACTGTGTAATGACAGCAGACCCTTCTCAGCCGTTCCAGCAACGGACGCAACCCGGAAAACTATCGGCATGGATTTTTGCCGATAACTGATAGTTCCAGCAAAAAACTATCGGTGCCGATTAATCGGCAAAACCGATACATCGGTCGACCTCTAATAATCATAACATTGTTTTGCATTACATTAATGAGAAATTGTCCTCAATGGTCTCGTAATCAGTTCATTAAATACAGGAAGTCACTGAAATACATTCACGTCTATGATTTACACATATTACTGAATAAATGAAGTGATGTGTCTGAATGCTGGACTTTAGCAGTCCCAATGATGACATCTCATTATAAACGCTTGCACAGGGAGCTGTGATGTCATTCAACGGGGAACAGGACTCATCGTAGGGGTCAAAGGTCAGTGGCAAATGCTGCATTCTAATTGGCTCTCTCATTAGTGTAGATACAGTTATGCATCAACACCAGGTATCATTTGAGGAAGACAGCTTCAGACAGTCTAAATGCATTAAAATAGTAACATGTTGAAATTGCTATGGAAAAAATGAATGAGGAAAAACATCTGGAAGCAAATCTGCTGAAAACAGAAAGTGCTGACCTTGACATTGGGTGTGTAGAGGTTCCTAAGAGAGACCAAAGCAGCAGAAAGACCATCAGTGCTACAGCTGATCCATAAAGCCTGAAGAACACTGGACGACACACCGGTCTTCTTACTCAGACCCTGCAAAAAAGCACACACATATACAGTATTACCAATATTATATCATAAATATAAAAATTCATATTATAGATGTATGCATTTGTATTATAATTTAAATACATAAATGCATATAGCCATAAATCAATAAAAACAAACTCCATCTCTGCGACTGCTGTGAGTTCACTTATAACGTGCATTTAAAAATGCAATATGACATGCCAACCATCTTTTAGAAATCTGTAGCTGTTTTCAGCCAAGATAAAATCTCTTTGATTTAACGATTGAAAGCAAAAAATAAGGCAGCCAATAATTTTTAGTACCGTAAATTTATGTCGTAAAAATATTGTACATATTTATAGTACAATAGAATTACAGCTACATTTCTTTATTGATTTGATAAATGTGCATAATTTAAGTTGATACAAAATAACAATAATAATACTGATATAATTAATACAATTAATACAAGTATAAAAATTATTTGCATTATTATAATAAATATTTTATTTTATTAAGTTATAAATGGTTTGTTTTTAAATTATAATTATATTTGCTATTAAATTATAACTACTATATTAAATATGGTTGATGATCGGAAGGTGAACTGCTTTGTCATGATTATTCTCAATGGTGTTAATTAATGTGCTCCTGAATTGAACTGATAAGCTTTGTTTTCTTTGTTATATTGTGGCACATTAATGCTATTATCTCAAAAAAATGGATTTCAACTGTGCTCCTAATTTTATTAATATTTGTAACTTTTTTAGCTGTACGCATAGATCTCTCCAGACAGACGCATCAGGTACCTTGAAGATGTGTGCTTTCAGGATGTGGTGTCCCAACTCCATCGTCTGCTGCCTGTTTAACTTTCCCTCCTGCCTTGACAACATGAAGGCCATCAGTGCATGTCCACTCCTGCAGAGAAACACATGCATTTATGAAGGAAGACGACGAGAAACAGCACTGAGACACAAAAGCTGCTGACTGCAGAAACACTCCTCCCTTCATATCATCTGCCTTTATTTTCTACTCACGCTTCATGTTCATCACACACGATTTTTAGCAATTTAATCTAGCAATTATTCTCATTCATGTCCTCGATGGTGAATTGGAAAGGCCTGTAAGCTTTTAAAATATGAGACTCTTAACAAAAGTTGTGTTTTTTAACATCAGGTTCACTTTTCATGTCAGTTTCTGCCTTTATAAATTCAGATTTCTTTTAATGAAGGATCAGTCGCATGTAATTAAGGGTCAAATCTTTTAATCTCTGAGATCAAACGAGCTTCTCGTGAGGTAAATCTCTGACTAAAAGCATAGTATTTGATGCAAGGCGCTGAAAGCGTCTCTGTGTTGGCATGGCTTGGCCTGTCTGGAACGGCGGCCCTGCAAAACACAGGAGAAGGGTGGAATAGGCTGCTTTAGTGTTTCCCCGGCTCTCGCTGGTGTTAATTAACCAAGCTTCATTAAAAGGCCACGCATGAATGCAGCTGGCTTTGATCAGCACTGCATCTCCTCTACATTAAACTCAATCCGTCGCCTTTCTTTTCTCCCTCTTTCAGCAGCCGAATAACAAGGCAGGGAACTTTTTAGAAGTCCCTCTTTTTCAGAGCCAACTTTTCTAGTCTGGACCGGGAGAGGGTTCAGGGAGGCGAGTGATCAATAGGACACCGATGGACCAATCAGAGCACTCGGACACACCGCAATGAGAACAGGAGAGGAACAGAATCCCAATTACAGCTAAAACTGGAGTCTAAGATCACCACAGCTTATCAGCACCTCTAGAAAATGAGTAATGAGTGCAGTTTCTTATCCTGTGTTGACATTTTCCTGCAGCAACAGGACGTTTCTTTACTATAACACAAAAAAATTACATATATAATGTGTATAATTTATGTACTAATATATATTATAGATACATAAAGTAAATTATTATCTAAGTAAAAATGTGCGCACACACACACACACACACACACACACACACACACACACACACATATATATATATATATATCTCATTGCAACAGTATAATTAACATGCTATGTAATTATTGTATTATATATGTGCATTATGCATTATATAATATAATATAAATTATTCTAATAAATATTTATATATAATTATAATAATATAATAATTAAGTAAAAATTATTTAATGGTAATGACCAATATAGAAGAATAAAGATATTTAAAATGTAAATAGTAAAAAAAAAAAAAGAAAAACGTTGAATTGCAAAAATCTTGATGGTTTTAAAAACTACATAGTTTTTTTGCAAAATATTTTTATTTTACAATTTTGTCAAGGGTGACTTAAAAAAAGGGTGACCGTAGCGTTGGTCTGGTTTCACACTCTCTTGATTCTGTCGAACCCCGGTGCGTTTGCGGTCATCTTACGTCATCACAAACGTGCAGAACGTATGACAGAAAACAGAACGTTGGTCAATATATTGTGTTTTTTAATTAATTTGGTGCTATTATGCGCAGCAGAGTAAACGACATATGGGTTTACTGTATGTGTGGCGCATGTAGATGGCTATTTTGAGGAGACAGCGGATTTCCATTCATTTGCCGCTCTGATTGCAGTTGCTACACGCGAATACACTCCAGGCTCACTCTCACTCGAATCCAAGGTAAATCGGCAACATTATCATCACTTATATGTGTTTTATTGAAGAATATACATTGTAATCGGCTAAAACGCATGCGCAGGTTACTTTACTTCCTGAACAAGTGTGCACCCGAGTCCGTGTTGCTTTCATATTCATGCGAACCGTGCCACAGTTCGAGTGCAATCGAACTCAGACCACCTCCTTCAGGTAGTCTTGGGTTCGGTAACTGCGTTTGCATGACAGCTTTCAAACTAGCCAAACGTACTGAACTCTGACGTCAATCAAACCAAACATGCTAGTGTAAAAGTACCCTAAGACACTTGTTAAGATGCAGCACTGAAGCTCACTTGGTGTCACACAGGAAGTCGGAGTTCTCTCCATCTCCTCGCCACACCAGCCACTCTCTGAAGGACGGGTGGCAGAACATCCGTGTCTTATCCCTGCGTTTGATGAGGAAACACGAGAGCGTCTCCATCCTCTGCTGGAAGTCGTCCCACAGCAGCTCTCCCCGCTCGCTGCCCGCGTTCAGCGCCTGAAACAGCTGCTCATCCGTCATGGGGTGAAGGGACGCCAGCGCCACGTTGAGAACGGGCACGGCGCGCTCGAACGCAGAGTTGGTCATGAACTTCATGTTGCACTGCAGCAGGTAGAGCTCCGACAGAGAGACGGGCACCACCTTGTAGCTTGCGCTTTTGATGACCAGATGACCCTTCTCAAAGAGGTCAAGGGTCAGTTTGAGGTACAGGTACGAGCCCTGGCTGCGGGAGATGAGGTGGGAGCTGACTCTGCCCACGATGATGGGGTCGGCTTTGCCGTTGAGGGAGATGTTGTTGAGGATGTTCTGGCTGCCGTTGATGCGGTGCTGGATGTAGGCGTTCAGGTCCGTCCCGATCTCCTTGTTGTCTGGGAATTCGTCCAGGCTGATCTTGGAGAAGGGCAGCAGACTGGTGATCTCCTGTAAAGACAAGAAGGGAATGAAGAGTCAAAAATTGTCTTAGAGTCGAGAAATATATCCAAAACTTTTCCTACTAGTTTTCTCTGAGGAGGACAATGTTGATTTCCTGACTGAAGTTTTGAATTCAGTCGAGTTCATTTTTTCTCCCATGAAAACTGTAAGTATATATAAGTAAGTGTTTATTAAAATCTTGACAATATTACTTGTCATAAAGAATAGCGTTTTATTAATCATTTTTGCTCTTCATGTCATTGTATTATTTCAGGCCGATTGGGGCGAGCCTTAGTGATGTTGTAGACAGTGTGAGTACTACCATCCCTCCAAGTTTCAAGGTCAACTGGAAGACTGGTTAAACACAGTCACTCACACACATATACCCACATCCCAACCAATCAATAATCCTGCTCATACTGCAGCAATAACACAGCACTGCAGTGGAGAAGGAAAGAGAAACACAATGAAGTTTACATCACACACGAGTCTCATATAGTTCCTTATGAGGAACCACAACCACACTCCTGTGAGACGCTCCTGCTACCTGAAGAAACGGCTGATGAACGGCTTTGACGGCTGCGGTGATGCTGCGGATGCATCAGACTGTCATCATCACACACAAATCAACAGATGAAATCACACCAGCAACCTGACAAAGTGCCTGATTATCAGTTCAAACGATCAAGGCATGTTTTCCACACTGTTTTTCACAAGGAAGAATCATATTTAATCAATCTCATTTATATGCACCAATATTTACCGACATATATTTTCTCATACATCTTTAATGTCACTTTTGATCAATTTAATGCGTCCTTAATGAATAAAATTCTTAATTTCTATCAAAACAAATAAAAACTTACTGATCCCAAACTTTTATGTAAAGTAGTATATGTAAATATTTGTTTATTAGTATGTATTGTAATATCAGTGCACATGAATAAAAATGATTAAATATGAATCTTGCTTGTCTTTATTTAGTTAAAGTAAAGTAAAGCATGCCTCAACTATGTTAACTACAGTAGATTTTTACTGCATTTTACTTCTTAAACATTTTAAATTACTAGTCTACAGTGGCTTACTGGATATAAAAAATGTGCATTTTAAATCATTTCAGAGCAAATACATTAATCTCAAGATATATAACAAATATTGTCAAAAGACTGAAAAATATTGTAAAGTCCTATTGAGCGAGAACGCCAGACTAGTAGCTCTCCTCACTTATAGTGACAGCTAGAGCAGAACGCATTAGGAGGCTTTCATAAGTACAAAAACACACATTTGCGCTTGTGCACACACACACACACACACACACACACTCCAATCTGTCGTCTGACACATATCAAACACTAGATGATTCTGCTCTGCTAGTCGAGCTCTACCTTTCAAACTGTCAAAACGCAGCTGGCACGAACACTGTCTCTCTCTCTCTCTAATTCGCTCCCTTTTCCTTTTGGCCTCCTCCTGTCTGGATTACTGTCTAGCTGTCGTACCGTCTCATGTGGAGGGTCAATGTTCCTCATTAGAGCTACAAGATTCTCCTGCCCAAAGTGACAAGATGAGGTGGAGAGAGTCTGAGATGGTGAACATGACACCAAACCTGATCTGAGCAGACGAGAAAAATATACTGGCCTGGGTTACAAAAACATGTCACCACCAAATCAGAAGACAAAATAAGAAATTATTATATACTGCAGAAATACTAAATATATATATATGTGTGTGTGTGTGTGTGTGTGTATAACTTAATATATATAATAATAATATAACATATAACATATATTATGTTTTTATTTTTTATGTAAAATAAAATATATAATAAAATTATATAAAATATAAAATTGTGTTTATATTTATATTTAGTTTTATTTTGGGGCAAAATATGACTGATATGCAAAACAATCTCTCTCTCTCTCTCTCTCTCTCTCTCTCTCTATCTATCTATAATTATATTTTAATACCTTTTTATATCCATTTTTTATAACAATAGTATTTTTTTTTTTAAATACATTTGTAATGTAACAATTTTATTCATCATTTTTATTTCTTTTGATTTTGGGGTGAAATATGACAAGTAAAAAAAGTCTTTTGAAATTCAGTTTCATGCTCTTAGCAGCCAATAATTCACTGTGCAAAACACATTGTGGTCACACAAACCCTATTTACCCTTACTGCGATCAAAACTGTATTTAATGTAATCTAATTTGTCATATTGTCCATCTTGTGTAGTTTTGTTTATGGTTTTGAGGATGAGGTTGTCACTCAATCGGTCCATCGGCCTAATTGGACTAGATTCTCTTTTCTAGTTAAGTCTATTATTTATCTTCATGTGATTTGATGCATTTTATCACTTGTATTTAACATTGGTTTTTGCAGCTCAAAACAGATGTGCCAGCCATGCATGTGTCGTGACCCGCAGCTTTAGATACACTATATATTCCCGTCTCACCAGAAGGCTTGTTCTCACAGTGACGATCAGTTTGAGCCAGTTAGGGAACTTGGAGATGATCTTGGTGATGAAGGAGGCGACGGTGTCCCCATAGTCTGGTTTGTGAAACTCCGCCTCGTTCAGCCCATCAATCAAGATGATGCAATCTTCCTCTGGAATCTTCCTCTCTGATAAACAACAGAAAAAATACATTCAAACACACTTCAGTCATCAGGATTATATGCTTAATGACAAATTGCAAAGTGTTCAGAAAGCGGTGATTCACGAATTATATATATATATAATTTTATTGGATTTAAATTTACATCACATGTGTTACTATAATAATAATAATAGGAACAAAACAATTTGTCAGTCTAACTGTACAGTTCATTAGTCTAGCTCTAGCAGTTTATGGTTTATGTCCAACAAAAGAATCATTTTGAGTATTAATTCAAAGGAATATATTTTTCTGCAGCTTCAAATGCAGCTCGTCCAGTCACAAATATGCATTAATAAATGGTCAAATGCCAAGAAAGAGGTGGAGAGGGAGCAGAAGAGCTTCAGCACTAATGAGTCTCCTGTGTACGACTGAAATCTCTCATGCTACTTTAGACATGAATCTAGAGTCCAGCTCTTGATGTGCAACGGCTGGTTCTTTCCTTTGAGTTATGTGGTTATTATATTTATTCTGCTCGTGCTAAAATATGAGGACGTTTTCCATGCAGATCAGACTGACTTAAATAAACAACTTATTCAAATTAATCCATATAATATGAATCACTCTGCAACAGAATAAAAGGGAGATTTAATGAGGAACACGGATCAGTCCACTTCACAATTAAACTCTTCAGATGCGGCACGTCTTTGGCCTCAAATGAAGCATCACCCTCCAGATCCGTCAGGAGTCACTTTAATAATTCATTACACACGAGATCTGAGCGACTTCCCAGAGCCGAGCCGTCGCAGCAGAATAACACAGAGACGGAGAAACAGTTCTGCAGCGAGCAACACATCAAGAGCTGCACTTCCTCAGCTTTCAAATATTATTTGAATGAGGAATACGGCCGAGCAGCATCCATAAAGCATCTCTGCTTTTAAAGCTCCACCACAAATCTCTGCGCCGACTTCTTCATGGCATGACGGAGAGGTTCAGCCAAAACACTTCCCCAACAGTCGGTTTCAATAAGACACTGTGTGGCTGTAGCGGACATTCAGAAAAAAAATATATTTTCTTTATCAGTAATATTGGCTTATTTTCCAGGAATTTTTTTCTAGTCTAAAAAATCTTAAAACAAGATCAATTTACTTGAAGCAAGACTGCATAACATATTAATACTGGTTTTCAAAGAATAAATCAATAAATTATAAATTTCATCATTTAGATTTTATAAATCGCATGAGTTATATTTTTCCACACTGAAAATAAATAAATAGACATTTATTTACTGGAAATTGTATTTTTATCTTGTTATAATCACAACTCTATTATATTATCTAATATGTTGATATATAAATATATGAGAGTATGTAAATATATAAGTATAAACAAATGGTGCACCGTTAATGCCCGGGTTTTTGTTTGTTTTTTGTTGTTGTGGTCGTTCATTCATTCTAGCAGTTTTGTCACGATGTCTTATAAACTTTTGTCTGTTTGTCAGGTTGATGCTGTATGAATTGCCCTGTGAAGGGACAAATAAAGATATACTACTACTATATCAATAATTATATATATTTTCTATGCTCTATCTTAAAATACTAAACGTAAAATATAAAAAATAAAATAAAATAAAAATAAATAAATACAGATATTTCTGTGTATTGAGCTGCAGATTTGTTCTTGTTTTATTTTTTTATTTTATTTTACTATATATTACAATATGTGTATTAGATTTAAGATTATAACAAGGCAAAAAAATCCCATACAAAACTC
>NW_015555810.1:321666-341797 GCF_001515605.1 Sinocyclocheilus anshuiensis
CAAAACCCCATAAAAAAAAAAAAAAAAAAACATTAGAAAAAATGTATAAATAATAATATATATTTTCTATACTCTCTCTCAAAATAATAAACTTAAAATATATATTAAAAATAAATAAATAAATAAATAAATAATATTTTTGTGTATTGAGCTGAAGACTGGTTCCCTTATTTATTTATTTATTTATTTATCTATTTAACTATATATTTATATATACAGTATATGTGTATTAAAAATCCCAATGACAAAAATAAAAAATAAAAATTGCTGAAGAAACATAAAATCAAAATAACTTTTTGGGGGGCATCGCAGGCAAAGCAGAAGATGGTTTCCCTCAGGTTTGTCGTCTCTCCTCTCAAGGCTGTATTGATCCAAAGCATCTTCCATTTCCATCAAAGAAACACAGGGTTTGTTTATCTGAGTCTGAAACGCACACTTCTACAGTAAAATATCGATCGAGCGGAGCAAAAGACTGGACCGCCACATAAAACAAACCGCAATGACCTTGAGATCTCAGAGACTCGGAGAGAGCCTGAGCTTGAAGAGAAAAGAAATGCACGGATGATGCAGGAGAAACCTATAGATGATCAATAGGGAAAAACAGAGGCTTTTACTCCTCTTCATAACACGTGACAGATCACGTCAATAATTAAGGAAGGAATTTAACTATTCTGATTCCACTTAATGCTTCCAGTAAAATCAGAGCGTTTTGTAAGAATGTAGACAAACTATTAACTAAATCAAATGTCATGAAAATCATTAATTTCAAGGATTTTCTTTATAAACTGAAGCAGGTTCTCAATTGTCAACCCTACAACCTTATTATTTCAAGAAGTTCAATAGATTTAATTCATTTCAATGAAACAATTTAATTTCTCAGAAATAAACCAGAAATGTCAGTACATGAGCGTATTAACTAACAGTCGTGGGAAAACAGATTTCTCTGCATTTAATGCAATTCACCCCATTCATACAATCTGACCATCTGCTGAACATCAAACACATGACATCTGACTCGTCCCGTGTAATACAACGCTTCATTCCATGATGCTCCTTCTGTCCACATAACCTTCTCTGAACTGTAACGGATGCAGGAGGAAGAGCCAAAATATTCATCACTCAATTGTGGAATTAAAATCAACAAGAAATGACATTTGCAACCCATTTTAATTCCATAATGTGATGTATTTCTGAGTGAAACGCGTGCAAGGACTGTCTGGATGGCATTGTTTTCTTTACATTATTGTGCAACTAATGGGGAAAAAAAAGAGTGAGAAAATAGCTTAACTAAAATACGAAAATAACTTTTACTGTACCTTCTGATCACACTGCACAAAAGTGATGTTCTTCCTCAGTCATTTTGTCTCGTTTTCCAATGCAAAATTGCACAGATTCCTGAATCAAGACACACTGAGAAAATGACTTAATATAATGTCTTATTTTCTGAGAAATTGAACAAAATTAAGTGAATTTATGACCAAAACAAGAGAAATATCTGCCATCGGGAAAACAAGACAAATATCTACCCTTGGAGAAAACAAGTTTTCACCCCCCATTGACAGATATTTGTTCTTGTTTTAAGCATAAACTCATTAGATTTTTTTTTTCTTTCAATTTCTCACAAAACTGGACTTTATCTTCATTTTGCATCTCAGGTAAATGTATCTTGTTTTAAGGATGCTTAGATATTTGTACTGGATAAATGGGACAAAAATACAGAGGAAGACATTTTTTGCAGTGCATGCAACAATTAATGCCCTAACTATGAATTTAAGACTTTCTGCTCCAATTTAAGACCTTAATTTGCAGAAGGGAGAATTAACACTTTTTAAGACCTGCAGAAACCCTGTAATATTACTTCCAATAATTCCCAATTACATTCATGTTTTTCTATTAAAACAACAACAACAAATGTGGCACACAGTTTGCATACGTGCATTTATTTGGCAGCCACAATTGCAAACAATTTAGTCGAGATCCGTGTTTGGATTTATTACAGTTTGTCACTGAGAAGGTTTGATGGCAGATTTCTGCAGCAAACAGCTCAAGCAACTATGAGAAGGAACACAGACTGGCTCTATTACACTTTCATCATGCTTGCTGATGTTTGTAGATCATCAGTGCTTTTCTGTATTAATTTCACCTTAAGCATGGAAAAAAGGTTGTCAACTAATATTTTTTGCCATAGTTTTCGTTAACGAAACTCATAACCTTATCAGAAACCTGTTTGAAGCAGGTAGATGGGCTTGGTTTGTGTTTGTGTACCTTTGCGCAGGTTGACAAGCGGCTGGAGGATGCCCCTGCGGAAGGCAGCCATGGGGTCCTGCACGCAGGAGCGCAGACTGAGCATGCTCTGCAGGTGTGGCTCTTTCAGCAGCAGCTCTCTGTATGCAGTCAGCTGATGCGCTCGGCACAGGAGAGCAGCCACGCTGTGCACAAACTCAGGAACCAGACACGTGTACGTGTTATCAGCCTGACAGTAATGATACGCCACCACCTGCAGAGAGAACCAGAGACTTTAAAAACCTCATACGCATCTAATTTACATTCAGAATCATGCAACAGTTACAAGCATGCAATATTTGCTGTTATTTATATACAATAAATATAATATATTGCCATTTTTACTCTACACATTTGCTCTGAAATGGCTTTTTTAAATCAGAGGAAACAATCAAATAAACAATGC
Organism: Sinocyclocheilus anshuiensis; assembly: GCF_001515605.1. NCBI lineage: Eukaryota > Metazoa > Chordata > Actinopteri > Cypriniformes > Cyprinidae > Sinocyclocheilus > Sinocyclocheilus anshuiensis. The sequence continues at coordinate 324,356 of NW_015555810.1, forward strand.
ATGTTCTCCACAGTTTTTCACTAAATTAATCATTGCACAAAATATTCATCATATTCGAATTTCATCATATGCACAAAAAAAACTGTAAATACACAATTATCTCGGTCCAAGTAAGAAAGCAAAGAACACCTACAAACAAGTAAACAAAATTAAATAAAATAATTATGGAATGTTTAAATCAACATTAAACAACATTTGCACCATATTTTACTTCCAAAAATGTGATGTATTTTGGTAAAATAAGATATTCAGTGAAAACAAATGCATGGAAGTACTGTATGGAAGAAAATAAAATATAAAAATGTAATATAATTATATACAATATATTTCATATATATTACCATATTTACTCTATACATCTGCTCTGAAATGACTTTTTTTTTTTGTTTTTTTAATCAGAGGAACAATTATTTTAACCAAACAGAAACTGTAGTCAAATAGATTCAAATTAATATTTAATGTAAGAATTAAAACCTAGTAAAAATGCATGTTCAATGCATAAACAATGCATGTTCTCCACAGTTGTTCACAAAATAAAAATTCATCATTGTCATTTCCTGTATATGCACAAATACAGCAATGCACTGTAAATATAGCTGACAATTATCATGGACCAAGTTTATGAACATACTGACAAGAATATCTACAAATAAGTAAATAAACAAAATTATTATGGAATTTAAAATCAACATGAAGCAACGTCCACACTACATTTTACTTCCAAAATGTATCTTTGGGTAAAATAAGATACTCAATGAAAAAAACCCCCGCATGGAATAACTATATGGAAAAATTAATATAATGTATTAAAATGTATAATAATATAATATAATATAATATACTGCAGTTGATGCACAACTTTACAAATATTAAAAGAAACCAAAGGGAACATCTTAAGTAAATTCAGATGAGTTTACAATGATTTTTACCTTGGTTTTCTTATTCTATGGTAAAATAAAATAAAATATGAAAAATACATAATAAATGAATAAATAAATAATAATAAATAAATATATAGTGAGGATCTAAACAATATAAAAGAATATAATATAATGCTATTTTTGGGCTACACGGTTGCTGCCAGAAGCAGTGCGGCATAGTGGTTGACAGATCAAGCTCTTTTTAAAACGTTTGGTTTCTAAAACAGGGCTGCCATCATTGGCTGCTGAACTGAAGCTCATAACAGAACAGCAGGAGGTCTGTGAGCCCTCGAGGAGCTGCTCTCAATCCGTGTTGATCTAACACTGAAGCCCAATATCATGCCACTGTTTGCACTTGATAAATAATGCAGCTCACAAATGAGAGCTTTTCTGACCCATCCCTGCCATCCAGCAGTTATAAATGATAAAAGTTCAGCAGCTTAATGGATAAAAACACGAGGATCTGAACACAGATGGACAGAGAAATGGACAAAGATCATTAAATGAGGAACATCTTAGTTTATATGCAAAATATAAACTGGGAACAGGGAACATCTTAAGTGAATTCAGATGAGTTTACAATGACTTTTTCCTTTTCTGTGGCAAAATCAGTGTAATGGTCAACTTGAGTTGGTTTATTTCGTAATTCTTTATTCAACTCCTCCCTTGAAAAACCTCACATACCCAAAGGAAGCATAAGATGTAACAGAATGTATTAAGTGAAATATTTCTCTCTGAAGTGAAGCGATGTCCTAACAGCAGGGTTCACCACCATTCACAGGAGTAACGCTGACGATTAGTGAGGAAACCTGGCAGAGACGGGTGAGACAGCAGGGCACCTTCTGATGGACCCTCTTAATTTGTCTTAATTTATTATTGAAACCTCTGTTTGACAGATGGGGATATTTCCCATTTGGACAGGTGGGGTTAATAGGAACGGCACGGTCCTCACCCTGAGATGAGGTCTGGGAAAAGAGCATCAATCTAAAGCTCCTTCAGGTGGAGGTAAACTAGCTCGCTTTGAGCCAACACTCCAAAGCGCACATTAACTGGCTCAATGTCTTGATTGCTGTGCATTTCCCTCGACCCTTCAACACACTGATTAGACCATCATCACGCAGGATTTAGACAGCAAAAGAAATCTTTGGTTTGAGACACTCAGCAGCAACTAAACCAGGAGCAGAACTGTATATTCTTTTGGACACATAAAATTTCTTATCACAAAGTCTACACGTGTTCAACTACTATGAATAGAATAGAATAGGACATTCAAAAAAGAATAAAAAAACAATGCATAATGGAAGTATTATAGAGAAGGGTATATAGTATAGTGTAGTGTAGTATAGTGCAGTATAGTATAGTACAGAATAAAGTCTGGGTGCTTCTTAAATTAGTGAGGGTGCTTTCTCTCCCTCGCTATATATTTGCGCCGTCCATTGCTATGGCGCAAGAGCGTTCCCTTTATAATCACTAAAAGCTGTCACTCATTTTAATTCATCACAATCTCACAAAGTTACGTTACAATCAATTAAGTTCTCAATGCTGCACAATCTCTGAACCAATCTTACTTCTGAAATGTGATGTCTGAGTGCAATAGAATATTAAAAAAATGCATAATGGAACGAATATATAATATAATATAATATAATATAATATAATATAATATAATATAATATAATAATACAAACTTCATGTTTTTATTATTGAAGAAAAATAAAATAAAATAAATAAAATAAAATAAGTAATAGTATCATTAGAGGTCATGGGTTCGAATCCCAAGGAATGCAAAAACTTTCAGTATGTATGCGTTTCTTTGGATACATCCATCTGTCAAATGCAAAATAAAATAAATAAAATAAAAATAAAGGAAAATGTTGCAATTGTTGGAAAATTAAGTATAAAGTATATTTTAACAGTTTACATTTATTATTATCTGTTATTTTTGTATTACTTATAACCAAAGCCCTTGGCAATAAATCTTGTTGCTCATATGCATAATGTTTGGTGTGAACGCACCATTAAAACTGCATGAAGAATGTTTCACAAAACAATCATGACTTTCAAAAAGCTGGATCAATATAGAGGAGGTCACTGCACCAGTACTAGTTTAGATACTCAGAGATTTAATGCAGAGATCGTGACTTCAGCAGCCACTGAGTTCAGCAACACTGAGAAGAAGAGAGTGGGTCTTTGGGTTCATGGCATCTCAACTTCAGTGCTCTGCATTTCAAAAGGCTGAAACACACCGTTCCAAACAACAGCGCTGGCATCGCTCCAGTCCCTCCTCTATGAACTTCAAAAGCAGAATCAGACATATTGAAGCAACACACATCCTAAGAAACACGAGACGGCATCGCCGGGATTCTCTCGCTTCACACACCTAAGACTGCATTCACACTGCAGGACCTGTGGCACAGATATGATATTTTTACATATTCATGATTCTTTTCAATCAACTGGCCCACATGATGAACAGATAAGTAAATAAATCTGCTCGGATCTGTCCAGTGGGAATTGAAGAATTGGCATCCTTTGAATTCATGAGTGTAAATTTGGACTGAATTTGCCACAAAACAATCAATTTAACTGGTATTTGAACTGTAATGACGGGAAGAGGAATTACTGTACTGAAATTCAACACAGGTAATGCATCATGGGATATTAAGTGTCTTCCACAAGTTAATTTCAACTAAATACAAGTTTATATACACTATCATTGAAAGGTTTGGGGTCAGTGAGCTTTTAAAAGAAATTAATACTTATATTCAGCAAGGACGCATTCAATTGGTCAAAAGTGAGAGTAAAGACATTTACAATGTTACAAAATATTTCTATTTCAAATAAATGCTGGTCTTTTGTACTTTATATTTATCAAAGAATCCTGAATAAAATAAAAGTGTCATAGTTTCCACAAAGATATTAAGCAGCACAACTGTTTTCAACATTGATAATAATCAGAAATGTTTCTTGAGCAGCAAACCAGCATATTAGAATGATTTCTGAAGATCATGTGACACTGAAGACTGGAGTAATGATGCTGAATATTCAGCTTTGATCACGGGAATAAATTACATTTTAAAATATATTCAAACAGAAAACAGTTGTTTTAAATTGTAATGATTTTTCACAATACAATTGATTTTACTGTATTTTTGATCAAATAAATGCAGACTTGGTGAGCAGAAGAGACTTGAAAATCTATCTATGTTAATTCAGTTCTGAATGGTGCTCAACGCTGGTGTGCAGTCAATCAGATCTCAACACTTTTGTTGCTCTTTGCACGAATCTGTGCCAGAAGTCTGTGATAAAAAGCTGAACCGGTTAACAGTGTAAATGAGACCTGAAACACAAAGACACAAAGCAACTGATTCTGCATCCTCCACCATAAACATGTCAGTCTGAGGGAAAACAGATCATCAGACTGCATCATGGGTCCTCCATTAAAACTGTGGCATCAGCACATATTCATCACAGTCCATTAGCAGTCTACGTCAAAACAAGCTGCATGTCTGTCTGAGGCCATCCGCAAAGAAACAAATCTCCAAATCTATCTGAAAGCAAAAAACAAATTGAAAAAATAATTTAATTACCAGTTAGTCTGGTCTTTGCAATGTGCACGGATAAACTTTGGTCACTTTGGAGTTGCATAAAACCCATGTCTATGAACAAAACAGATCTGAAATCATCTGAGGACACAGAATGAGTCACTGCTAATGACAAATAAAGCATTCAGCACAAACTCTCCAAAGCATAAAAGCAATTTATATTAAATGCCTGAACGAAGGTTTTAATAATATAGTTTTGCATTTATATAAGTGGTCAGTTTGCAATGTCAAGCGCAGACAGGAGATTGCTTAAGACGTTTTTGCAAGTATATAACTGTTACCTTGTTATGATGTAAACATCTCTATTTTGCAAAACGTTTTTACACAAAGAAAATGGCCAAAATTGTGCTTGTCCTAACAGTAAGTGAGCATATGTCATAGAGTTTGCATGCAAATTAAACCAAAGGGTGAAAGTTTGGCCGGTTAACGTGGTCTAGTTAGTCCCTGCTGGTAGATGTTGTGACTGCACAATTCTGCAGGCCAAAATATAAAATTGGGGTCACACTTTATTAATAATTAGTAAGGTAGTTAAGTTTAGGTATTGGGTAGGATTAAGGGATCTAAAATACGGTCATGCAGAATAAGCATTAATATGTGCTTTATAAATACTAATAAACAGCCAATATGCTAGTTAACAGTGAGAATTGGTCCTTAAAATAAGGTGTTACCAAAATTGGATTTACTGTATCTGTTTTAGTCCACACTGGGAAGAATATTATCGTCCAGCTACATGTAATCTGCTAAATCCAACTATAAGATATGAATATATTAAGATATTTTAAATATTAACATCATGAATTTCTGTTAAACTGCTTTGAAAATGTGTATTGTGAAAAGCACTATATAAATAAATGTGACGATGTGAAAAAGCATTTTAGAAAGCAATTAAAATTTATCTGTAAAAGTATTCTCATTAAACAATATGTTGCATGCAAAATATACATACAAATAGATGGATTTAAGCGCCTGGTTTACTTTGAGAAGCTCTCAAAAACATTAAATTGACTTTTATTCCATCTCCTGTCACAAAGGAAGCACGATAATTTAAAACACAATAATATTCATTGATGTTAAATTTAGGTTTAAAATGAACTATAATTCATTTTGACCTCTGGCAAATACAACTGCGCACGACTGAATGAGAGAAAAAGGCAAAATATGAAAAACCCAGGTAATCAAAGAAATAATCAACATACACATCTTACATACTGTCAGCACTGTAGATCAGGCAGAGGTCGTGACCCTGCACCTGTGATTGGGCTGCAGCACACCTGTGCAGTTTCATTAGGATCGCAGCTGAGAGATTCATGACTGTGAAATGCTTCATACGTACAGGAAGCTAAAACCAGACACAGCTTCTGCGGGAGGATTCTGTCCAGCGTCCACACAGTTTATCTACTAATCAACAATCAATGCTGGAATGTGTCAGATCAACATGGACTGGATTTCAGGCTTTGTTTCGGTTGATGTGGGTAAATGTGCACGTATTAGCCGTGAAACACAAGCTTCATGAGATCCGCCAACATTCACTCAGCATAAAGCTCACTTTCTAGAAAATGTAAGAAATTATAGCATGGCTGGGTTGGAGTCAAGGCATGCGTTCCAAACTGTTTCTCACTGAATTAATGCAAGAAAGAATGATATTTAATCATTTTCATTTATATGCACCAACATAATAATTCACAGTCATAAGCAACAATATTCACAATCAGATACTTTTACTAAAACATTTAAATACACAAAATAAATGCCACGCAGTGTGAGTGATAATGCAAATGAATCATTGAATTCTGACTGAATCGATTCATTAAAATGGGACAGTGTGAAGTGATTCACTGCAATGAATCAAACTTATCTACCCTAACACTGTTTATTCTACTGAAGTTTAAACAGAGCGATGTTATTAAAACACTCTCATGCTCAGGAGTCACAAGACAATTAAATCCACACCACTCCAGTCCATCAATTAGCATCTTGTGAAGTGAAAACTGCATGTTTGTAACAAACCCCATCATTAAAGCAATTTAACTTCAAACCAATGCTTCCGGCTAAAATATGAGTCCATAATCCATAATATATTACCTTCTCCAGTGACAAAGTTGTCTCGTCTGAATCAGGAGAAAAATCTGCACAGATCAAGCACCGTTTACAAGCCAAAACAGTCCAAAATGGTTCTGAACAAATGTGTGTGTGGATTTTGATGTGAGAGACAACAGGAGATGGACTTTTACACTGGAGCAAGCGTTATTATGGATTATGGACTCATATTTTGGCCGGAAGCAACGGTTTACAGTTAAAATGCTTTAATGATAGATTTGTTTCTTACAAACACACAGCTTTTGTCTTCTCCAGATGTAAACTGATGGACTGGAGTGGTGTGGATTACATGTGGATTATTGTGATGTTTTTATCAGCTGTTTGGACTCTCATTCTGACGGCACCCATTCACTGCAGAGCATCCATTGGTGAGACAGTGATGAAATGCTACATTTCTCCAAATCTGATGAAGAAACAAACTCATCCTAATCTTGGATGGCCTGAGGCTGAGCAAATTTTTACTTTTGTATCAACAAAAGCATCATGAAAAGTGTGTGCATGTACCTTGGCAGCCAGGCGCTTGACGGCCTCCTCGCGGCGCCGCTGCAGCTCAGGTGTGCTGGGACAGCTGCTGGATCGCAGGGTGTTGGTGGTGCTGGGTGGAGGGGTCGGCTGAGGCGGCTGACTCAGGGGCAGATCTGAACTTGGCTCCCCACCTGGACATGTGACAGACGAATATCCACATGAGCACGAATATCACCAGCTGCTGTGATTCTACTGAGACGAGTCAAAGATCAATACACAAACATGTCAGACTGTCTAGGATAAGCTACAATCATGGACAGAGAACCTGTTTTAACTATTTAAAATACATTTCAAGTTTTTTTTTTTTTTTTTTTACATTTATTTAAAAGTGGGAATTTTAAATAAAAATATATTGTAATGATTTTTATGATGGCTGTTTTGAATATACAAGCATCAAAGACATTTTTCTCTCAACTATGCATAAAAATCAATATTTGAACATGCAGTTTAATGTTTCTTGCAATTAAAAAGTAAATGCACATATGTATCACACAGTTGATAACCTGCCTCAGAAAAATCAAATATGAACTAAAGAGTTTTTTTTCAAGAATTGTATACTATTTATTTGTTATTTGTTTTTATTGTTCAGGTGAGACTGAAGTACACTACAGTTCAAAAGTTTGGAGTCGGTAAGATTTTTTTTTCATAAAATTATGTTATTCAGCAAGGATGCTTTAAATTGATAAAACGTGACGGTAAAGGCATATGTATAATGTTATAATAGATTTCTATTTCAAATAAATGCTGCTCATTTTAAATTTCTATTCATCAAATAATCATAAAACAATGGTTTTTGCAAAAATATGAAGCACACAAATGTTTTCAACATTGATAAATGTTTCTTGAAGAATAACCGACACTGAAGACTGGAGTAATGATACTGAAAATTCAGCTTTGATTACAGGAATAAATTATATTTTAAAACATACTCAATTAGAAAATTAGAAAAATTTACGATCAAATAAATGCAGCCTTGGTGAGCAGAAGAAACTTCTTTCAAATGCATGAATAAATATTACTGACCACAAACTTTTGAACAATAGTGTCTCTCATTATTTGAAGGTAGTGAATGCATAAGACAGCTGGAAAATTGTCCATAAAACCGTTCTTATTTAACAATTCTTCGATGCAACAATTTAGGTAAGAATGATTTTACACAAGCCTTTGCTCTCATTGCGTTTCATGCTGCTCTATCCAGATTCAGGCACGTGTTGAGAAACAATGTACAAAACTCACTTTTCGGAGATGCGCTCGGGCTGTTGGACGCGATCTGTCTCATGCGGCCGCCATGGCAACTGAGCGCCACCAGGCGGGAGATGATGGCGGTTTTGCCGAAGCCCACATTGCCCACGATGACGGACCCGGAGCTCTCGCCCGATTCGCTGGGTCTCAGGTCGTTCTCCAGCTGCTGGAACAGCCAATCACGGCCCACGAACACAGAGTCAGTGGTGATGCTGGGAACCTCAAACAGCAGCGGCTTGAGCATGATGTCAGTGGGCTTGTACGGAGCAAAGCGGGCTGCAAAAGACAGAAAACACAGGTTTACTCACATGCAAACAAAACAAACAGAACTTGTTTTGAGTTTAAGCTTAGACATTAGAAGGAATATAGCGATACTTAATAATAAAGCTATTTTACTGCAGCAAATGCTATAAAAGATCACATAATCATAGGTTTTTAAGACTACTTACACTTAACCTTGCCAAATATGTTTTAAACACCCTTAACGTCACCCCAGAGTGAGTTTTTATTGTGCATGAGACAAAATATGTGTGAAAGAACATAAATAAGTCATAATTGGATGCTGGAATATAGTGCTGTGACATTATATTACAGACTTCCATCACTTTTAGTAGCTGTTTGTGGGAATATAAATAAACATGGCTCTGTGTGTTGGATATCTGTGTGTCACTGATATTGTGACATTAGTTTTGTATTTGAACATTTTTATCGTAGTGAATCTATAGCATCAAATAAATATATTGTGCTTGAAAAGTAGCTTTTTTTGAGAAACTGTCAAGTAGCACAAAACGTTGCGCCAGTTGTATTTAGTTAATCACTGAGTTTTGGGTTAATCTCACGAAGGACAAAGAGAAAAAAATATGAAATGAAATTTGCATTAAAAAATTAAAGCTTCACTTTATATAAAATTTATAAGCGCATTTTAAATCTTGTCTGGACATTTGATTTTTATGTAATTAACATTATTCTCAAAGGTGGCATCTAAAAAAAAATAAAGCACCTTAATGCAATGATTGTTTTATTTAAATCAACATAAAGGCAGAACAACAAATCATGATCTATAAATATATTTCAGGGTCTCAATTCGCATGTGATGCATGTCTTTCTTGTGGCGTTCATAAAATTATATATATATACTTTTTTTTTTGTTGAAAAGTCCATAAAAAAACAAATGTACTGAAAACTCACCTGTGAGCTCATGAAATCTTAAAATGCAGTAGAAAGACATAATAATAAATCAAAGGCAGTCTGATGAAACAAGCCTGTGCTGTAAAATAAAAATAAAATAAAATAAAGATAAAATAAAATATTATTTAATAGTTCTGCTGCTGAAAATGCTTAAATGTCTTTAATAAAATATTGACATGTACAGAACAAACAGTGATATTAACTATTTGCACACAGATACGCATGCCAGTGCTGCATTTCAGATTAAACTGAATCTATCTACCCTCACACACCTGATACATGGCCTGCAAAAACTGGAATAAAAACCACTAGAGCTGAATGCTGCACTGATAGGAGCTGATGAATCTCTGCTGCCACTGGCTGTGATTGAATCAAACCTCTGATGTTCCTCATTATTTATCAGAACATTCAACAACAAGGTCAGAATAACAGCTCAACACCGACACACGCAGCGGCTCCTCCAGAACACACATCAGCTCGACCCCGCAGCGTTTATATAAGAGAAAGAGACGAACAGATGGACAGAGAGGGAAAAAATGTAAACGCACACCTAAATGTCGAAGTTATGAAAAAAAATATCTAAAAGAGTTTAAAAAAAAATCAAAAGAAGATTTAAATAAGAAATTATATTTTTTACATAATGAAAATTAAGCTCAATTTAAATTTAAATCAATTTTGTTTTTTGCATGAAGGTAATAAGAATTTGGGGTGAAAATGTCATGCAAATTATGCCAGACTAACTAAAAATGTTTAAATATATATAAAATAAAAAAAAAAATCTAAAATAGGCTTCGTTTTCTTCATGCTTTTCTACGGGGGTTGGGATGTTTCATGAGGTTTCTACATAATTAAAGAGGAAAACTAAGCACATAGACACAACTGCATGATGGGATTGTGGAAGTACCTTTGTCGTGTGGAGCTCTGCCCCCGGTGTTGTGCCAGGGCAGGCGGATGGACGTACGCAGGGGGGTGTTCCGCTGTTCATCAAGATAGCTCAGATCCTCCAGCTTAGTGGAGCTCGTCGCTGCACAAAACACAGAGAAAAACAGGAGCTTAGCATTATGGGTAGAATCAATGCATAACAATAAGAACAAGATCAAGCGTTCAGCAGTGTTACATTAGTCTTATTTATTATCCGTTATATATATATATACACACACACACACACACACCTTTATACATATATTTTTATTTTAATTAAGTTTCATGAAGTTTTAATGATTTTGTTGTGGGCTTTTTTTTTTTTGTAAATATTTCTATTTTTATTTTTATTTCAGTTTTAGCAATTTTAGTACTTAAACTATTTTAGTTAGTTGCCAAGGCCATTTTTTAATGTTGGTATATTTTTCATTTTTATCTTATATAATATAAAAACATTATAAAAAGATTTTTTTCAGTAATTGAGATTTGAAAACGTTTTAATAATTTTAGTTCTAGTTAACAATAACAAGCAGTGAAATCACGGTCACTAGTGACCAGTGACACTAAACTGAATTGCAATAATTACTGTTTCCAAACAGCTTTTATGTTTTTTCTTTTTAAAAAAATTCTATATTTAGTCCTAATTCTAAATATAGAATTAATTCTATATTTAATTTATTTTAATTCAGTATCAGTTTTAGTAATTTTAGTACTTCAATTTAAACTATTTCAGTTGCCAAGGCAATATTTCTAATTTTCATTTAAGTTTTTTTTCCATCTAATATAATTGTATTTTATTTCAGCATTATTTCAATAGCCAAAAATCTTTTTTTTTTTTTTTTTTTGTTATTGGATTTGAAACTATTTTTAATAGTTTTAGTTATAGTTTTAGTTAAGTAGTGAAATCACTGGCTCTGCTATTTAAATGCATAAACGGTTCCACGTTTATGGTCAATGCACAGCGGTCGCATTGACCATAAACGTGGAACCGTGGAGAGAGAAAGATGAAATCATCCCGAATGCAAATCACCAGCAGTGACCGTAATAACCACAGTAAAGAATGAATGGGGAACAGAACCAGGTCACTGAGCAAACACACACACACAGACCGAACAATTAGAGACATTTCAAAAGCAACACAACCCATTTAAATCAAAGAGAACTGAAAAACTCAAAAAATGCAAAAGCCAAATCCTGCAATATTTCACTTTTTTCAAGCTGTGTGTCAGGAGCATGTCATTCCAGTACACTGCCTCTAATGTGCATCCATGCATCGCTGCCTGAAACTAATGCACCAGCAACCTGTTTGCTCTGAAACTACTTCTCACACTCGCACCGAAGCTCTCGATACTCACAGACTGACGCGTTCTTCAGGCAAAGACAGACGCAGCTCTGCAAACCTCTGCTTCCCTCTCTCTCTCCTCAGGGCACCTCCATGTTCACCCACCGCTCTTTCATTCGCATTCAACTGGTGAACGGCACCGCAGACCGAGTCTCTCTCACCGGCTTCACCGCATCGCTGAACACATCCACAAAGCATCAGAGAAAATCACAACCGCAGCGCTCCACTCTGCAATCCCAATGAAAGAGTGGACGGAAAAAAGGAGAGAGATGAAACGGAGGAGGAGGAAGAGGTCTCTCTATCTCTATCTCTCCTCTCCTACACAGCGGCTGATTGCAGTTTGTAGCGGGCAGCCGGAGGAGAAATAATCTATGATCCTCCCAGAGAAAAAGATAGAAAGCTAATAAAACAGAGCTGAAGGAGAGTTTGGCCAGGAGGGAGATGGGTGATGGAGGGAGGAGCAGAGCGAGTGAGTGAACGAGCAAATCAGCTGCGCCCCTGCTGCATTTCTCATTCACTTTCAGCTTTAAACAACCTCACTGTGTCACACGCAATATTACAGACTAGGGCTAGGCAATATGACAAAACATTTTTTTAAGAATGTTTGACCAATTCAAGATTTCGATTGATTGATTTTTCTTTTTTTTTTTGACATTTAACTAGTCGACTTCAAGACACATTTTCTTTATTAACCATCTAGTTAAAGAAATTTCTATTCCAAGTTCACCACACATGAATGTGTCAACATGGTGTAAATGTAAATCAAAATCACTTGTTAAATATATTTGCAGAAAAGATGCATGAAATATGAAGCCAAATATTGTACAAACTTGTCTTAAACATGTCATATGTTCAGAAATAATACAAGAAAAATGCTCAAATTCAAAACGACTACAAATGAATAAGGATGCATTAAATTGATCAAAACAATTCCCAGTTCAGTTCTGGATGGTGCACAAGCCTTATGGAAAAAGCACCATTACCTTTTTGAAATAATACTCAACTCAACTCAATTTTATTTATAGCACTTTCAAAACCATAAAAAATTGACCAAAGTGCTGTACACAAGTAGCATTAAATCTAAAAAACAGAATATTAAAACACAACAGCAAAAAACACAGAACAATAAGACAAATCATTCACAACTGTCCGACCAATCAAATGCCGGAAGCCTGGTAAACCAAGTAAATCTTTAAGTCCTTTTTAAAATTGTCCATGCTTGACAGGATTTTATAGATAATAACAGTGCATTCCAAAGTAACTGGGCCGCAGCAGAAAAAGTGACGAGATCGTGGGACAGTTCAAAACTGTCAGTGATCGATGCCATTGGTAAGGGGGGTTTAACATATCCCGTATATACTCAGGAGCCTGATCATGAAATACATTAAATGTATTCGATATTTTACAGGTAGCCAGTGCAAAGATACTAACACAATTTGACTAGTAAGTCAAATCTCAAATAACTGCCCTGATGACTTGTGTTCTACCCACCTAAATGATAGAAGTACTTGACTTCCAGCGATATCGTTGACTTGATTGCAAATGATTGCAAAGATACTATTTAAACTGAACTGAGCTGGATGTTGACATCACTGAATTCAATGATGAACTGTCTTTAACTGAAAAATTAGTGTTTACTATTGTCATTTTGCATTATTGACACACTATTTTCCTAATTAATGCTGTTCAGTTGCTTTGACACAATCTGTATTGTTAAAAGCGCTATATAAATAAAGGTGACTTGACTTGACTTAACACAGGTGTTATATGATCCCGCTTTCTAGTGTTTGTTAAAAGTCTCGCTGCAGCATTCTGAACACACTGAAGACGCATAACCAGACATTCACTAATTCCTAAATATAAGGCATTACAATAATCCAACCACGTTGAAATAAAAGCATGTATGACAGTCTCCAAGTCCTTGTTTGAGAGAATAGTTTTCAGTTTGGACAATTTCCTTAAATCAAAACTATGGAAGGAATTACTGAAACACGGCCACAAGTTACTAAACGAGGGAACAAATTAAAAAGTCATGGGAGCTATTTCTTTCTGGAGCTAAAACAAGGGAAGAAATGAATGCAGTGAAGTGTCTGTGCATTAAATAGTGTGATGATATTACTGAATCTGAATTGTCTTTTAAAGCCCAACTGAGCGAGCCGCAGGTGTCAGTGTAAATCAGTGCGGTGGCGGAGGGTTTGCAGATATCAAACCCTTCTCTCTTTCTTCTCACAGGCCTGCTATCAATATGAAGCAGCAGTTAGGAAACATCTATGTCCTTTCATTTCTGCCCCTCTCTTTCACTTTTACACTCTCTTCTCTGTCTCAGAAGATGGAGCAGATGGTGTTTCGGCGAGAGATGAAATTCTGCCGTTCCTCTTCTTTGCACTGTGGTCTTGGGAGACTCGGCAGAGACACATGCACTGGCCACAATTCACCACTCAACAACTGGCTCCTGTTCAATCCATGAGTGTGAATCTGAATTTAACTGGTCACGTCGCATAGGATGTTGAATTGGAATGACGAGAAGAGGAATTGAAAGAAATTCACGGTCACACAACAGAGGAATTGTCTTAGTCCAACACAAGTAACAAACAACTTAACTTATTTTTCTAAAGTATTTTTCAGCACAGTCAAAACAAATTGCCAAAATAACAGCTCTGTGTGTTTATTTATTATGTATTATTTATTTATATATATAGGTATAGTTATTAATTATACAATAATAAAATTATATTTTATACATATATTTGTGTGTGTGTGTGTATACATACACTTAAAATATATATTTATAAAAAATAAAAATAATTTAGTTATATATAATATATGCGACTTTTATTTTAACTCTACTTGCTTACATTCAAATTAAAATTACAGTTCAACATCCTGTTTGTTCCCTGCAGCTCAAGGGTAATTCAAATTAAGAATTTAAATGACTGAATTTAAAGTTTTGTCTCAGTTCAGTTGTTAACGGTGCTCAAGTGCTTCTCATGCTGGACTCCAGGTGCTGTTTTTGGGTTGGGTTTGTGGCTAAATGTCTCACTCTGTGGCTCTGGCTCCTGTCTCAGGAAATGACACGTGCCATGCACATTTACATTGCTTCCTGACAGCTGGAGGATTCAGTGAGAAGCGTTCGCTCTGGTGACGGTGCATCTGGAATCACTGGTGTCTTCAGCTGTGACTGCTTGTGTTCAGCTCGACTGAGCTGGTGCGCCTTCTGCTTTAATTGCACTAAGTCAGCCTTTTGACAATTATCAATATTTAGCTCAATATTTATATTAGGTAAATTTTGATTTATTTTCTTTTATTCTAAAATAGATGTATTCTTTTAGGAAATATATATTTTTAATTCTGTTTTATTTTAAATTTTTTTTGGTGGGCAGCATGTCAAGTCAAGTCACCTTTATTTATATAGTGCTTTATACAATACAGATTGTGTCAAAGCATCTTTACAGTGTTAAACAGGGAAATAGTGTGCTGATAATGCAAGAGGACAATAGAAAAGAGTCCGTTTATCAGTTAAAGTCAGTTCATCATTGATTCAGTAATGTCATCATAAGCTCCGTTCAGTTCAAATAAAATTGTCAGAAATTAAGCGTCCCTAACTAAGTAAGCCAGAGGCGGCAGCGGCAAGGAACCAAAACTCCATCGGTGACAGAAATGAAGAAAAAAACCTTGGGAGAAACCAGGCTCAGTCGGGGGGCCGGTTCTCCTCTGGCCAGACCAAACCAGCATGGTGTGTATGTGCCACTTATTTATTTATGTATGTATGTATGTGTGTATGTATTTTGCTTTAGTTTCAGTAGACGTGGGCAACATAGCTAAAGAAATTACATCTCATAATTATTAAATTTCTCCTTATTTGTTTTATCAAACAAATCTTAATGGTTCTAAAATAGAGAGTTTTATATTTGGAATTCCGGTTGAAATGTGACCCTGAATGTTTTTTTGATTTTCTCCCACATTTGTGTGTTTGTGGGCAGCATTAAAGTGGCACTTATTATTTTATAATATCATTATCTTTTGCCTCCCACTCCCACTTTAAAACATACATCATAACCTGTCAGGATGTTTCTTATGAAGTGCTCTGCATATCTCATTTGACGGTTTGTTTGTTTAAGCGAGTGTCATTTTACAGCTCTGTGCATTTGTGTGGTTTTCACCTTCATCTTGTCATATTTAGTGCCACCACTCACTTTCCTAACTCTCTGTCTGTGATTTTAAAGATATTTAGATTGACAGTGGCTTGTCCGTCAACATCTTCACTTATAAAAGGTCACATTGGCTGTAATTTAGAGAAGGTTTTTAAACGCTTGTGTTGCAGAGCTAATTGCTGTCAACACTGCAAGTGTCTATAGTGGTGTTCTGCACGTTTACAGACACCCAGTTTCTATTACTGAACTAAAGCCAATTCTAACCAGCCAAAACCTTCACCCATGTGTTGCTCATTTGTCAACATCACTCATTAATAATGCCGAATCACAACACTGAGTCCTGAGGGTCTGACTGTGTGTTTGTAAGATCGATTAGCGTCATCCCAATGGTGCAGTGAAGGAGCATCTGACCCCGCGTCTCAACATGAATCAAGCGTGTTAATTAACATCATCCGGTTCAAAAGGCCCACTCATCTGACCCCATGAATATATTCAAGCGATGACATCATCTGAGTTATGCATATTCATCGTAAACAGACAACAGATTACTCGACGAAAGCAGGGGAATAGGACGTAATCTGTGGAGCTGGTCACGGGCCAGTCTGCTGCTAAAGCTGGTCTGATTAGATTTCTCTCTCAGCGAGGTTTAGCTCTGCCACTGAGGAATGATTCTCTGGGTATCAGCCATTTGCACTGGAGCTCAAACACACACACACACACACACACACACACACACACATGCATGCAGATGCAGAGATATTCAGGTTTTAAAAACAGATGGGCTATCAATATGCAGTCGTGTTGTACATCAGATACACGGCGCTGCTTTGACCGGTGGAGTAACTAGATTTACATTTCCTGAAGGCAACAGCAGGGCTTGTGAGGCAGTAAAACTATAGTGATCAAGTACATTTCAGATTCAGTCTTTGGTTCTGTGTAAATGAAACGCCATAGCAGAGACGCTTGTTGTCCAGGAGCCTCTTTTTGCCCACGTCTCTGTCGGCAGATATTAAAATATGTACAGTATTGGTCTACTGTACTTCTCTTGGCTCCCTGTAAAAGTACATTTCTGCTATAATTTGAAAAATATTGTTGTTATTTTCCTACAATTAAATGCAGATAAGACTGAGTTTATTATATTCGGGAACAAACTATTTGAGAAAGATATGGTTAAAAGCCATGGATCATTCCCTAACAATTTATATGGTAATGTGAGGAATTTGGGAGTAATTATTGATTCCGAAATCTGTCTTGACCGGCAAGTTAACAGTGTTGTAAAAACTTCCTTTTTTCAGTTAATTAAAATGAGGGAACTAATTAGTACATGATTTACTAAAACGAGGGAATGAATTGGTACAAGGCCACAATATATTAAAATGAGGAAACAAATGAGTATAATTTGGCCACGATTTACAAAAACAAAGGAAACAAAATCTTAATTTGTGGCCACA
>NW_015555810.1:341807-343456 GCF_001515605.1 Sinocyclocheilus anshuiensis
GCCTTAAAGAAGTACTTGACGAAAAAGCATGAAAGGAGAAATTTTAGATGCTTCTTTTCCCATTCCTGAATGTGTTTATATACGTTTCTGAGCTTAAAAGAAACTATCATCTGTCATGTATGGAAAGATCTGCACGAAATATTCCTAGTTTCCATCAGCACTGTTTTTTAATCTTTGAACACGCATGCTATCATGTCTGCTGCTTCAGTGGTTGTATTGCAGACGTTAAGCACACTTGGCGTGCAGAAGGTGAGGAGAGACGTTCTGCAGAAGTGCCCTGCTGCGCGATAATACAATTATAGATTCATGTCTGTTATTTTGGAGGCTTACGGGCATTAAGAGGGCGATTGAACGGAGTCAAAAGACCTTCTAGCAAGACCGGACAAGACACAGAGCACGCCGTTATCTGACTGCATGTGGCTACATGTCCAGCTGCTGTGTGCTCATCCTGTAAAAGACTTTACAGTCTTTATTACATAGCAAATCAGCTTAATTAGCTTGAGCTCTTTGCTTTCACGAGTCTAATTAAACTCATGTAGCACCGCCAGTTGGTGTGTGTATTCGCTGTTTAAGCTCATTAGCGCTGTTTGCAAAAGCGAGAATCACTATAACTATTGCTCATACGTGAGGTTACAGGGTTTCTACAACACCCTACAAATATTAAACTTGGGCTTTTCTCTAAGAGAACAGACTTATGATTTTCACTTAGGATGAATTAAATTGATCAAAAATGACAATTTCAAATAAATGCTGTTCTTTCAACTTTCTATTCGTCAAGGAATCCTGAATAAAAAAAAAATTTCCACAAAAATATAAATTGTTTTCAACATTGATATATTAGAATGATTTCTGAAGGATCAAGTGACACTGAAGCCTGGAGTAATGATGCTGAAAATTCAGCTTTGATCACAGGAATAAATGACTTACAATATATTTACATAGAAAACAGTTATTTTGAATTGTAAAAATATTTCACAATATTACCGTTTTTACTGCATTTTTGATCAAATAAATGCAGCCTTAGTGAGCAGAAGAGTCTTCTTTCAAAAACATTAAAAATCTTACTGACACTAAACTGTATTATCCTGAAATTCTTCAGTCTTATGATCTAAAATAGCTCAGAGAAATAATCACAATAACCAAGCAAGTGCACTAACCTGCTGAATGGACTTAACATGCATTATTGCGGTAAAAAACATCCGTCTCAAGGGGGAGATGCAAACCAGATGTGCTATTATTCAGGTAATAAACTGGTACCTGTCAACGGCTACTAAATGCTGACAGCTTAATTAATTTTAACTAACTTGCACAGCAAGTTTCTCTTCAAATTTGCTTGAGCTGAAAGACAAAAATGACAGCAGAAGCAGAGAAATATGAATATATGGACCAACTTTACATTAGAGAGATGCATTTTGCACACAAACTCAAGATCTCATCTGTAAGATGAAAAATCATGTGCAAAACAATCAGATTGCACATGCTGCAACATATCTGAGATTTATGCTGAACAGCAGCAGCAGGATTGACACGGGTGAGATTTGTGACTCATTCTAATATCTGAGCGGTTAAAATGGGGTCTTTGTTTTCTACGAGAGCAAGAGAGAGAGAGAGAGAGAGAGAGAGAGAGAGAGAGAGACCAGTGTGTCTTA
>NW_015555810.1:343498-372498 GCF_001515605.1 Sinocyclocheilus anshuiensis
CCAGTAAATGGATCGGTTGCCTTGACACAAATGAAGTTCAGTCTCAGAAATTAAATGGAATGATTATTCACTGAGGTCGAGAATCCCAGACAGACTCTAAAGACTAAAGCGGCAGCATCTTCACTGACAGCACCATTTACTCCACAACACTTAAAGAAACAGATCACAAAAATGGATAGTGTCGTTCCAAACTGGATGCTGTCAAACTCCAAAAAGGACAAGAAATGTGATTAAAATGGACCAAGATATGAAGAGTTTGGTTCCAAAACACCATTTAAAAAAAAATGTAGTTTCTGCCAAAATCAGCATTGTATCTGGTCGGTATTGAAAAGTCAATTTTTAATTTTACGCAAAATCGATATCCACCGAGTTATTCTGTCATGTTTTCTCTCTTTTTTTCCAAACCGCGACAAACGCCAGTCTCCCTTCTCTGCAGAATGCGATATATCCGCTCAACCAATCACAACGCACCATTCCACGCACTGTAAATAGTAACAACCAATCACAGCACACCATTCCACGCACTCTAGACAGTATTGGCGGCGCTTTGAATACATCCGGCATCCTAGTTTGACTCATCTATTTTGTACTTTGTGATCAACAAACAAACTTAGGGCTGCACGATAAATCGCATGCGATCTCCATCACGTGCTTTCAGATGGAGCGGCATTTACTACACAGAGCCGTAGATCACTGCAATATCGCGTTCATAATCGCAGATGACTCACATTCGATTATGAACACGATATTGCGTAGCTTGTCAGTGTAAGTGTTTTTATTAATGCCATTAATGTTTTTGTTAATACAGCGTATAGCAAAAACACACTCACATTAGCTTCAGAAAATAAAAAAAGAAATGTTTTTTGTTTTGTGCTTTTACTTTCAAATTTGTAAGATGAACATTCACATGCACATCCTGCAACATATTTGAGATTTCTGCAGCTTAACAGCAGCAGGATTGACACGAGTCAATATTATATGAATATTTTTTCCCTACGAGTAGAATGATGTATACTCACTACATGCATGTATGGAAAATTGCTCTATCATGCTGTTTTAGAACACAGTAAGCATCCCGTTGAGTGTCTTACTCTCTTGTCCATTTACATAAACTCGGCACACGTCCAAAGTGTCCAAAGTAAATGGAGACTGTGAGACACTGCGTCCCGTACCTGTCCTCTGAGAGCATCACCTAATGATGACGTCTTTGCCTGTCCTTCCCATCTGCTCCTCGAAAACCAACACCAATGCAGCAGAACTATGCCATCATCACGCCAGGAGCCAAACAAGCTTTATGACTGGATGCTAAACCATGCATGCCATGCACTTAAATCAGCTGGATAGAGAGAGAGTTTAAGAAATATTTGAATGAATGAGTGAATGAGGACTATACAAAAGATCAACCAGAATGGCATATTACAATACTCGGACAGTGTTTACTGCAGTGCTGAATCTACAATAAATCAATGCTGAGTGCCATTTGAATCGATCTAATGATTCATTCACTGATTGAATCATTCAGAGTGGTTCTTCCCTCATTCAAAATAAATAAAAAACTATTATGTTGAACTTAAGACTTAAATCAATATGGCAACAGACAGGGTGTTCTTTTGACAAGATATACATTCAGAAGAGAGCTTTGATGGTACTTTTAAAAATTAAATTAAATGAACCAAAATCTAATTTTTTTTTGTTTTTTTTTGTTTTTGTTTTTAGAAGAGAGCTTTGATGGTACTTGATGGTACTAACCATCAGTGCACAATTTTCCACACCACAATCTGTCAAGCACATCTTACCAGCAAACATACACTCGTTCACTTCCTTCTCTTCACTCTCTGAGGCAGAAGTCTCCAAACTCATCCTTTCTAATCATCCTACTACTTGTCCGCTTGATCCTATTCCATCTCATCTCCTTCAAGCCATTTCTCCTGCAGTTGTACCTGCACTCACTCACATTATTAACACATCCCTTCACACTGGTGTTTTTCCATCAGCATTTAGACAGGCTCGTATAACCCCACTACTTAAGAAACCCACCCTTAACCCCTGCTAAATGTCTAAATGTAAATGTAAATGTACTTAAAATAAAATAAAATAAAAACTCTGCAACCAAAATGTTTTTTTAGAGGAAAGCTTACTTTTTAACATAAATTAAAGAAATAAATACTTCTTTAAAATTAATAATAAAAAATAAAAAAATTAATTAAAATAAATTATGCAACCTAATTATTTTTTTTTTGGACTAAAAGAATCATCATTACAGTATTAGAATCATTAAGCAGAATATAAATTGGAAACAGAATCATAAAATTCCTCGGTTCCCATCTGTAGCTGTATTTTGAGTGTGTGTGTGTGTGGTAACACCACATCAGCAGCTGTGACAGCAGTGAAGTTACAGATCTATCAAACGCTCAGTAAAGATTAATGCTTTATTCAACGAGGCCAAACAGGGTGTGAAATGAGTAGAAGCAAGCAGGTGTACAAAATGAAAATGCGCACAAACACACACACACACACTCTAAAGAAAACATACTCTAACCTTGACAACCGCACATGCATTATGGTGCCAACGGGTTTTTATTGTTTCATGTAGGGATGCACCGATACCACTTTTTCCAGTACTCGCCCGATACCGATACTTTTAGGTTTTGTACTTGCCGATACCGAGTACCGATACCGATATTTTTATTGCATTTGTACATTTTTTAAATATTGGTAGTGAATGCCCCTATGAATGTTTTTATTTTTACGATTTAGTTTTAATCCAAATGATGCATGTGCTAAGAGAGTGAACATCAAAGATCACACAACAGAAGTGCACACGCTCTCTCTCTCTCTCTCTCTCTCTCCCTCCCTACCGTTAAGTAACTTGTGCATTGTTTTACTTACTTGTTTTTGACATATCCGACCGAACTACAAACTTTCCAGTGATGTCTGTGAGAAAGGGATATTAACTCGAAAAGCTGCCGCGCACTCAACCCACTCTGCGTGCTTTGCTTATCAGCTCGCACACGTCAGCTATACAGGCGTTAATACTGAATTTTAACATTATATTCATTGCATACATATATTTCGTAGACATCCTTAATCTCTAATAACCATTCTGCTGTCTGTTGTTGGTGTTTCTTTGTCTAAATACGGCACTTATCGCATGCTGTGTGGTATCAGCGTTTGGTATCGGGGCATTTTAACGAGTACGAGTACAAGTACAGGAGCTCAGTATCGGGCCCCATACTGATACCAGTATCGGTATCGGTGCATCCCTAGTTTCATGTCAACTCGCTTAGTTTAATGACTGACGGCTTTTTATGAGATGCGTTTCTGCACTTTACCTTGCACAACTTACACACACATTACAATAAACCAGAAGCAGACACACATTCATCTCTCTCACAAACACCTCAACAGCTTCTGCAGACTTCAAAACATCAGCGTCCATCACAACGATCAGCTTCTGAGAGAGATGCAAGCCTCATATTCACCCAAACACCAAACAAAATCAAATCTTCAAAATCATGATCATGAAACCCATCAACAACACTTCAAGGTCATATTTCACATCAAAATAAAATGAATAATAATAATAGACAAAAAAAATATTGATTTCAGCCAGGATCATTCAATTTGTGAGAATTGTGACATTATTTTCATGACAAATCGGCCTCAAATTCTTATTACTACAACACATAAATATAAATTAATACTGCCTATAATGAACAAACATTTAAATAAAATTCAATAGAATTTCTCATTTTTGTACTTATTTCAGTGCATCTAATGTGCCTAATAGATCTTATTAACATTAAAAAACAACCTAAAATATTTAATAATATTTATATTTTATATGTGCTTAAATATGTAAATCAATAAATACATAAATAAAATTAAACTATGCAACCTTTTGTTTTTTTTTAATAAAAATGATAATTTTACCCAATATTTTCAATATTATAATTTTCTAATGGTTTATCATGTTGACTTTAAAGGCAGTACAACAAATACAACCATGAAATATAAAATTTAAAGAATACATCATCAAATTACAGCAAGGAAAATTTGATGTCCTTGCATTACTGTGAGAATTGTGTTTAATTGTCATGAAAATAATGTCACAATGCAAAACCTTAATGGTCAAAAATGTCTTGTTTCTTTCTCTTGTGCTTCTTTCCCGTTTCAGTGTGAAATACAATGTGTTTTTGTGAGATTCATCTGACTGACAGAGAAGCGGGAAAGATCAGGTGATCAGTCGGACCAGTCTGAGGAATGTGGAACTGATGCTAAAGACAGAAGCCAGCCAACATACACACACACACACACACACACACACACACTCAACAGCTGCCCGACGTATCTGCTTCCTTAAGGAGCAACAGGAGAAAGAATGTGCCTCCTGATAATGAGCTCTGTCACAATCTACATCTCACACACACACACACACTCTTAAAGCGGTGGCGATGTCTTCCCATGAGTCTCTGCTCCGCTTCATTCCAGCGGTCAAGCGTCAGTCACCGCCTCAGGAATCACAGGACGACCCTGGTACTTTGTGTTCTGCTGGTTAATGCATTGACTGCTCTTACCTGCCACTGAGTTCGGCCGAGGCATCATCAGACTGGACGAGTTCTGCATGGGATACTGGACGGGTCCCTCAGACCCTGTGGCTCCTGAAGTCTTCTTAGCAGTAGAGATGCTCCGTACCCCAGTCCCGGATGCTGACGCTTCCTCCTCGGCCACCGGAGAGCACGTGTCTTGCCGCACATGTTGAGCGCAGCTCCTTATGCTGCCCTCTTTACCCCACTCCAGACTGGAGCCGCTGCGGTCGTCATTCTCTGATGAGCTGGTGATGGTGGCTGGACGAGAGGAAACTATATTACTGACACACTGTGTGCATATGATTCTGATTCATTCATTTAAATTGATTCTATTCAATTCAAATCAACAGTGCAGACTACATTTCTGACAAACAATGTCACAAGTCTTTCACAATCTTGACTAGTTAGAGATACAACATATACTCTCTATTTTGGATTTATTCTTGACATGTAAATAACATAAAGCAGTCCTGAAGTCCATGCTATAAATGATCTAGCAAAAGCAGATTAAATAAATAAATAATTTTTTTATATATATATATATATAAATTATATATATATTTGATAAACAGCTAATTTCTCATGTAGTTTAACTTTAGTTTATGTACTAAAATAAGTAAAACTGAAATTACAAGTAATAAAAATTATATAGACGTACATAAAAAAAAACTATAACTATTAAAAATGACAAAAACAAATTACTAAAACTTTATCTAAAATTAAAATGAAACTTAACTTTAAGTGAAATAAAATCAAATATAAAAAAAATTATTTCAGCTAGTTTAACTTTAGTTTATGTACTAATACAGCGAAAACTGAAATAAAATTAATAAGAATTATATAGACATACTTTAAAAATATTTGAAAAATAAAAATATTAATAACAACTGTAATAGTATATAATTGTGTATATAGATATATCTTGTCATGGCAGCCAGTCAAAATTAAATAAATAATTATTAAAAAACAAACAAACAAATGACATATATATATATATATATATATATATAGTACCAGTGCTAATCTGCAGCATTGGAGGAGACCTACAAATAATATAAAGTGAAAATCTTCACACAACCCCTCAAAGAGGCAGAGATGAAGACTGGCTAACAGGAAAACGTGTAAAAGAAAACGTCAGAAAAAGAAAGATCACGGCTTCTGAAGTCAATCTCAGATGAGCATCATTACCACTCATAAATTCTGATGAGTCACTGACCTTATCAACACTTTCACCTGATCGCCGTTTCACGCTGCTAATGAGCACCAACCTCAACAACAAACTACCCATTACAAACACGCTGCTCACTCTGCATCAGGATGGATGTTTGTGTGGATCAGTGTTTGCTATCGCTGCTAATAACTCTGCCTTTTTTCATTCGAATTAAAAGATAAATAAACAAACAATGAGAGTGAGAGTGTGTGCATTCATGCACGTGTGTTTGTTCACTGATCTGAGGGGGGCGGATGAATCTCTGGGTTTAGTTTCAGCTCCTGACTTTATTACTAAATAACATGCGTGACAACAGCTGCATGTGCCATGTGTCAGTGCTCGCACATGCACGCACACACACACACACACACACACACACACACGCTTATACAGTCGGCTCCAAACATCTGAGAGGGCTGGTGAAGATGATCTCCATTTTGAGTGACAAGTGAATCTGAATGTGAAAATGTGTCAGTATTTGGTCTCTTCTGCTGTAATGACAGCAGCACTGAAGCTATATGAACTAAACCTGATGATCACGTTCTCCAGCATGATTTCAGATGATCCAAAGAGCATCAATAACATCTGGCTCTACAAAGTCACATGATCAATGACACTCATTTACTTACACATACAACTAGGGAACAGTCTTGGGTTCCCAAACCTTTTGACCAATGAAACTCCATGACTGAATTGCTGGAACATATTTTTTTTGATGATTTTTCACAAACTTACATGTTGGGTGAGTACATTTATAAATTAATAAATAACTAAATAAATAGAGCACAATCTTTGGATTGCTGGAAATTATTTTTTGAATTGCTGGAAATTATTTGACAATTCTTTACAAATTAATTTTTTTTTAATTATTTTATAGACACTGCACTCACAAAAAATAATTCTAACCAATATACTAGAAAAAAATCATATGCACTAAATACTTATACTGACAAAAAATGTATAGCCTGAATGCACTGTAAGTCGCTTTGGATAAAAGCGTCTGCTAAATGCATACATAAATAAATAAATAATAAATAAATAAACAAATCAATCAATCAATCAATCCAAACAATCTCGGTTTCCCAAACTTTGTGACCAATGAAACTCCATGACTGGATTGCTGGAATTATTTGTTGTTAATTTTCCACTAAATAAATAAATAAATACATAAAATGCCATAAATGAAAGAAAGAAAGAAAGAAAGAAAGAAAGAAAGAAAGAAAGAAAAAGAAAAATCTCCAAAATTTGAAAGAAAGAAAGAAAGAAAGAAAGAAAGAAAAAGAAAAATCACAATTTTGGATTGCTGGAAATAATTTTTGACTATTCAAAATTCAATTTTTTTAAATAATTTTAGACACTGCATTCACAAAAAGCAATTCTAACCAACATACTAGAAACATAGAAAAGAAAATATAGAAAATATAAAAAACAAGCAAACAAATACATGGGTTCCCAAAAATTGTGACCAATGAAACTCCATGACTGGACCGCTGGAAATTATTTTTGACGATTGTTCAAAAAAATCTTTTATAGATACTGCACTCACAAAAAGCAATTCTAACAAATGAAATACTGAATACTAGAAACAATTACATGCACTATAGAAATTGCTATAACTTTTTAGGTTTGCTTTTATTTCCCTGATTTTTCCAGGCATTCTTAAAAGTCCAGGGTTTTCATGACTATGAGAACCCATTAAACATTTCTTCTTCATTGTTGAAATGTTTAAAAATCCTCAAACACTGCTTCTTTCTGGGTTTCAATAAAAGAGAAGCAGCCAGATGTTCAATGTGGTGTCAGATGTGCCGAGCTCACAGTATCCATGCACACGTGTCTCAGTGACTGCATCTAAACAGCTGTTCACACTCTTTCTGAACTGAATGTTTTCCTTTTCTTTCTGCTCATTCTTCACAAACTGAGTGGGTCACACAGGCCAAACACGCTCCTCTACATCAAAGCAACATGTTCCCCACTGAAAAAAATGATCGTGATTTTAACGGTAAAAGACCGTAAAAATGCTACAGTAAAAGCCTATTAACTGGTTAACGGTAAGTTCCCCTACTGTATACGGTGAAAAACAGATTTCTGAACTTCAGAAATCAGTATAATAACATTAAATCAGTTGTATCAATGAAATACGATTTTTAAATGTAAATTTAAATTAAATTCATTAACCAAAAATGCTGCTACCGTATTTTTTTACGGTAAAATTCTGGCCGTAAATTTTACTGAATTTTTTCAGCAAGTCTGCGGCTTTCTCTCATCCTAAAACTCTGTGTAAAGAGCAAATGACACTGACAACAGGACTAATGCATCAAACACCAGCAGAACCAATTTCTGTGTAACCCGTTCACAAAACAATTCTTGCAAGGATGGATTTTACAAACAATTTACACCGAAATTCGCCATGCTTCTTATGTGTACTACATCTAAAGGACAAAATAAACTCATCGCAAGCCAAATGCTTGCTTGGCTATAATTCAGGGTCAGATGCCCCTTTCTAACTACAACTTTGTGGTAATAACACATATTCTCCAATATTTTCTCAGAAACTAGGACTGCCAGCCTGTATGGTGCATAATTCATAGAGAAATGTTTAATCTTTCGATCTGCAACCGAAAAAAATGCAGAGCGGAGCTCAAAACTGACTTTCTGAAGCAGCCAAGCTGCATCAACACCTCGTCCTGCGAAACCCCCCACGTTTGGATCTGCAGGCCAACATGAGCTGAGATTTCAGCTCGCTCTCATTCTCCACAAAATGAAGCAGAGCTTGTGGAGCACAGGATGATGGGAAGGGGTTTTAATGGGGTGATGAAAATCCAAAACTGGTGATGGTGGGCCAGCTTTTCAGTTATTGGGTGACATAGAAATGCTCAGGTCATATGTTACTGAAAATCTAAATATAAGCATATTTTCCTCACAGATTCTTATTACCATAATGTGCAACAATCTCATTCCCATTCATTTAATGTCAAAAATCTAATAAAATCTAAATCAGTCTGGACACACTTTTTAAATTCATTTTTTTATAATAGCTTTTAGAATAATTTTGTTTTTTTATAAATATTTTATTTGTATATTTTCCATTTTCATTATAATTTTAGTTAGAGTTTTAGTAATTTTATTGTGTTTTTGCTATTTTTAGTAGTTTTAGTATATGTCTATATAGTTTTTATAAATGTTTATTTTAGTTATTTTCAAGTTAAACTAAATAAAAATCAGAAATGTTGCCTTGGCAACTAGCTGAAATAAAAAGTTTTTTATATTTGATTTCAGTTAATGTTTATTTTATTTCAAGAAACGGAAACCTTTTTATGGTTTTAGTTTTAGTTAACTATAATAGTCCTGGTCCCGACTGGATGATGGTCATTTAACTAGATTTTACAGTGCTGAGATTCTTTTTCATTATGCTAATGAGTATTTGCGGGGAAGATGTTGATTTTGAGTTCGTGTGTGTGTGTGTCTCACCGATGATACCGCTGTCTTTGCTCTCGAGGGTGGAGCTGGGGCTGATGATGGTTCCACAGACAGGACGGCCGCTGTTACTGTTTAAGGTGGAGCAGGGACTGTCCGTACATGGAGACGCCGTGCTGCTGGTCAGAGTAGAACATGGACTGATTCCCTGATTCACTGGACACTGCAGAGAGACAACAGAGAGACACACTGATGTGCTTCAGCAGAAATAATCCAAACACTGTTATCTGGATTATATGAAGGGGCAGAAGAGAGATGAGAGAGAGAGAAAAGGATTGTACCGCCAATGTTGAGTTTAATGCACAACAGCTAAATCAATGCCAGAGTCTGAGGTTTCTCTTCATTCAAATAAAACCCACCAGCAGAAATAAACAACTAATGAAGCAAAAGGCCTTGACATGCCACCAGAACCTCATCCAAAGACCTTTCACATGCCTCAAGCCAGAACTTCACAGAATACCTACAGAAAACCACCTATTAGTATCTATATTCAAAATCTCAATAAACTTACTGACATGACGTAGAGTCACAAGGGTTTACAGTGCTTCTCTATGTCATTTCCTGTTTCAAATGTTTCCTGTCACATTACAACAAAACTGCTTTCTATAATTAATGGCATGCTAATTATTAATATTTAGATATAAAACTGATTCATTGTCAGTAATTATATTATTATAATAAATATATAAAATATTATTATTTTTATTACCATTAAATATTATGGCAAAGTATTTCAGCTTTTAAATGTAAAAAAAATATTTTTTCTTTATTAATTAATCTCCAGTAAAGATTTTCAGACATTTTTGTCTTTAAGACCCCAAAAAAATTGTTCAGAAACTTACTGTCTTGACATACAGTCATGAGGGTCCTCTTCTGTGCCATTTCTTGTTTTAAGGTTTTCATCACATGACAACAAAATGACTTCCTCCATGGTAATTATACCACACTGATATTTAAATATAAAACCGTTTTATTGTTTTTAATTATAATAATATAATATATAAATAATGATAATATTTAGATAATTTAGATAACAACAACAATTATTATTATTATTATTTCTACTATTTTTTCCCTTCTCGAGAGTCTCTCGGTCACCATCTGGGACTCAACCACAACCTTGGGAGTTCCTCTCTAAGAGAGTACTTTGTGTAGGATGTGTGCGGTCCCACAAAACACGATCTGTGCTTCAAAGACACTTGGCTTCCCTGGGATCTGATCCAGATATCGGTGTGAACCTTTCTTCATGCATCTCAGGGCTCCTATCACAACTGGCACTATCTTTGTTCTTGTGTTCCTCTTGTACTTGGTGAGCTCGTCGTTCTCTTTCTCCACTGGTATCACGACATCAATGAGCAGGCACATCTTGTCCTTCTCGTTGTGGACAATGATATCCGGGTGGTTTACACTGATGGTCAAGTCGGTAAACACACCCTTGTCCCTCATGATGGTACAGTCGTTGTTGTTCACTGCTGGTTGTGGGACATTCTCATTCCACTTGTCGGGTACTTCAACACCAAGTTCCTTGCAAATCATCCGATGGATATAGCTTGCAACTTTATGTCACTCCATATAGTCTGTGCCAGAAAGTGTGGAGCCACCAGAAATTGTGTGACTGACTGTTTACTCAGTTATTCCACACATTCTACATCTACCGTCGTACCTGGTGTTAAGTGCTTGATCCTGGGCAGCGATGATCAGACTGGCTTCCTTGTCTACAAACGGCTCATTCAGATATTTGAAGAACTTACCGTGGAGAGCCTTCTCCTTCACACACTCGATCCGATCTCGTTCGATATTCTCTCTCAGTGCTCGACCTTCATCCAGAGAACTCCAGCTTGGCTTTCCGCCCACCGTTTTAGCGCTCTCTGGATGATCCTCGTGCCTGGGAAGGCCATGGCCACAGCCATATCACCCTGTAGCCCAAGACCGGTTGCCCAATGAAGCTAAGCAGGGTTGAGCCTGGTCAGGAGACCTGGATGGGAGACCTCCTGGGAAAACTAGGTGCTGCTGGAAGAGGTGTTAGTGACGCCAGCAGAGGGTGCTGCTCACCCTGTGGTCTGTGTGGGTCCTAACGCCCCAGTATAGTCACGGGGACACTATACTGTAAAAAACACTGTCCTTCTGATGGTCCTGACTCTCTGTGTGGTCACTAAAAATCCCATGGCACTTCTCGTAAAGAGTATGGGTGTAACCCCGGTGTCCTGGCGGAATTCGCTCCACTGGCCCTTGTCAATCATGGTCTCCCTAATAATCCCCATCCACTGAATTGGCTCTGTCTCTCTCTCCTCTCCACCTGTAGCTGGTGTGTGGTGAGCGCACTGGCGCCGTTGCTCTGAGGCTGCCGTCGCACCATCCAAGTGGATGCTGCACACTGGTGGTGGTTGAGGAGAGACCCCTCATATGATTGTAACATGATTTGGGTGTACAACAGTACACATATAGTGCTATATAAATCCCTCATTCATTCATTCATAGTGTTTGCAGATCTCATTCGCCGTCTTCTTCAGGGCATACTTGGTTTTGCTGGCTTCATGCTTCTTCACCATACTCATGAGCAGTGTTGGGGAAAGTTACTTTTAAAAGTAATGCATTACAATATTGCATTACTTCATAAAAAAGTAATTAATTACGTTACTTAGTTACTTTTTATGGTAAGTAATGCATTACGTTACTTTTGCGTTACTTTTTCTCATCTGCCTTGGCCTCGTTTTTCTCTCTTCAGAAACAACAACAACAAAAAAAGAAACACAAATGGTATGTTTATCTAAAGTCATTTTTGCTTATTAGTATGGTTGATCATCGAAAGTCAGCAGCAGCATTAATAAAATGGAATTAAATACATAAATGATATTTGTGTTATTTAACATGTTTGCGTCATGTCCTGAGTTTGCATTTGACGGTTTTTATTCATTTTGAGGAATACTGAATCTGTTTTTGTGTGAGTGAAATGAGTAAATGCATGTTGACATTGAGTCTAGAGCTACAGTAACATCATGTTCACACAGCCTCTGCACACAACGCCTCTGCATTCGCTCCTGATTTCTCTCAACATGAGAACAGGAGAGCTGTCAGTCAATACATGGGAAACAGTAACTCAGAAAAAGTAACTCAGATATTTTCTTGTAAATTAAAAAGTAATGCATTACTTTACTAGTTACTTGAAAAAAGTAATCTGATTACGTAACCCGCGTTTCCTGGTAATACATTACCCCCAACACTGTTCATGAGCTTGTCACTATCTCGCTCAATGTATTTGCTAAGGCCGACGATGGCGATGTTGTACGCAGACTCCAGCTCAATAAGCCTGCTTCCACCATCGCGTCTCTTGATGTACAATCGGTCTGTGTCTGCTTTCGGATGGTGCATGCCGTGCATCGTTAGCAATTTCCTTGTCTTTCCATCTTCCTGATCTCCTCTACTCTCCAATCCATCGTGCCGAAGCTGTATGTAGGGACAGGGACTGCTAAACTGTTGATAGCACTGATCTTGTTCTTGGCATTGAGCTTGCTCCTAAGTGCCAGACAGACTCGGCAGTAATACTCCTTGGTGATCTTACTCTTCATCTCATTGTGCTGAATACCATCGCCTTCGTCGATGCCTAGGTACTTGTACACTTTGTCCTGCTCGAGGTTCTTGATGGACGAACCTCTGCTCAGCTGGATGTTGTGGCTATTGACTCATACGTCTCTCATGTAGACAACAGTTGCGCATTTGTCTTGTCCAAACTCCAATCGGATGTCGTCACTGAACGTCTTGATAATGTGCATTACCTGCTTGAGCTGCTTCTCGTCTCTACCGAAGATCTTGAGGTCGTCCATGTAGAACAGATGGCTCATGATGTTCTTGTCGTCGACTGCATATCCCATACCTTGACAGTTCAACATTTATTAATAATAATAATAATTATTATTATTATTATTATGATATTTAAATATAAAACTGTTTCACTGTAATTAATTATATTAGTACTACTAAGTATTTCAGCGTTTAAATGGTAATGATTTGAAATTTACACCCACTAGACATTTTTGACTTTAAAATCAAATCAAAAATATCAACATTTTAAGAAACTTACTGACCCAACATTCAATCATGAGGGTCCACAGCGGTCCTCGATGTAATTTCTTGCTTAAAGTGTTTCTTGTCACATAACAACAAAATAGCTTCCTGCATGTTGATTACACCACACTGTGATATTAAATTTTTATATCTGAATATAGAACTGCTAAACTATTATTATTATTATTATTATTATTATTAATAATAATAATGCATTTAAATATACAACTATTTCACTGTTTATTATTATTATTATTAATACACATTTAAACATAAAAGTATTCTATGGTTTATGATGATGATTATTATAATTATTATGCCAATAATTATGCCATTTTTTTCAAGTATTTCAGCTTTTAAATGTTCATTATTTTTTGACACTCAGACATAGACATTTTTGACATCAAAACCTCCCAAAAATATCATAATTAATTTCAATTCAGACTTTGAAAACAGGTGCTTTCATTTCACTGTCTGGGTGAATTTATTTCTGAACACGTTTTTGAATAACATAACAGGTCTAGACAAAATAAAATGAAATACCATCACGTTATTGACTGTTCAACAGCCTGAATTAAGCAGATTGTTTACATCCTTTTCTCTTAGACCCCAAACACCAGCAGCCCCTCTGAGTCATCGCTGGACTGTGAGTCAGTCAAGGTCACAAAACCAGATGAAAGTTCCTTTAAAACAAACTTCCAGCTGGCAGCCTGATGAAACAGATTAAAGACCTTCACCGAATCCCACTGGACAACATCATCCAAGAACACACGACGCAGATCATTACCAATTCTTTAAAAGACGCACATTGTTGCTTCCCTCTTCATGCAATTCCCACAGGCACTCAGAGCGACGAAGCATTATGATTTATTACACAAAAGCATTGCACACGAAGGGCGTTCGGACCACAGCCTCAGCTTAATTATCTCATCATCTGAAACCCTGACAGAACAAAACTATTTCTGGAGCAGACCTCAAGTTAACATGACTCAAGTTTCTGGTCGCCGGCTCTGCAGCGGTTCAGAGCGAACGGGAATGACTTACTGTGGTGGCACACAGACACACTCCTCATCACGTCTCACACTGACAGACGGCAAACACACGGCTTTAATCCTTGAGGTTTTCTCCCGTCTGTCTCGCTCTCTCACTCTGGCAGCGGCTGCGGAAAATACCTTTTTTTCATTCTTGTCATCCATAGGTATGCGCGTGGAGCCCGGGATGCCTTCACCCAGCAAGAACCCCAAGCGTGTCATCAACTCCTGAGTGGCGGGGGAGGGGCCTGGAGAGAGAGAGAGAGAGAGAGAGAGAGAGAGAGAGAGAGACCTTACAGGATCTGCGCAGATACACACCAGCGACTGCAACACATTCATTCACAGCCATTCACTGGAACAAGCACAAGATGGGAGTCACAAGGAATGTCATGATTCAGAACTCAAACTGACTATGTGCTTCTGACTAGAACAGAATCGAATACAATAGTTTTAGTCATTGTTTTTGAAACAACAAAAGGCTGTTTAGCAGCTCACAAGGTTTGGCATAATACAAAAAAAGTATAGATACAAATAGAGATATTAAACTCTAAACTCCAGAAGGTAATAGTGCAAAATATCGTACTATAAAATATATACAATGGTTTGTGCCAGACAGAGTACTTTGTCGAAATAAAAAATGTAGTGCTGAGAACAATATACATAATATGTGTATACTAAATGTTAAGGATAGCAAGATATACAGTATACAGGTTCATCTCAAAAAATTAGAATATCATGAAAAAGGTCAATATTTTTTGTCACTCATTTCAGAAAGTGAAACCCATATATAGATTCATTACACATAGAGTGAAATATTTCAAGCCTTTATTGACACCATGACTTTCCAATATTGAACTTTTTCACAATATTCTAATTTTCTGAGACACTGAATTTTGGGTTTTCATTATCTGTAAGCCATAATCATCAAAATTTCAAGAAATAAAGGCTTGAAATATTTCACTCTATGTGTAATGAATCTATATAATATATGGGTTTCACTTTCTGAAATGAGTGACAAAATATATTGACCTTTTTCATGATATTCTAATTTTTTGAGATGCACCTGTATGTACATATATACACACACACCCTCACACACATACACACATACTGTGTATATATATATATATATATATACATACATTCTATTTGTACAGACTATTCTTACTATTTAAATTTAAACCATTGATTCTGGCCAAAATATCCATAATCCATAATAACGCTTCTTCCAGTGAAAAAGATACACTGTTTACAATCCAATAATTTCCTGACAAATAAAATCACGTCCTATATCACATTTTCCAATTAAATTACAATGAATGAGAAAGTAAAAAGTGCAACGCGGAAGAGAACCGAATCCGGTAACAACATGCTGTCATCTTGTGAAGCCAAAATCTGCATGTTTGTAAGAAACAAATCCATCATTAAGGTATTTTAACTTGAAACAGTCACTTCTGGCCAAAATATGAGTCCATAATCCATAATAACGCTTCCTCGAGTGAAAAAGTCCATCTCCTGTTGTCTCTCACATCAAAATCCACACACGTATTTCTGTAGAACTGTTTTAGACTGTTTCAGTTTGTAAACAGTGCTTGATCTGTGTAGATTTCTCTCCTGATTCAGATAAGATTATTTTTTCATTGGAGAAAGCAATATTTTGGATTGAGGACTCATATTTTAGCCGGAAGCAATGGTTTGATGTTAAAAATGCCTCAATGATTTGTTTCATCATTTTGTTTTCAAATTTGTACAGACACACAGCTTTTGTCTTCTCCAGATGTTAACGGATGGACTGGAGTGGTGTGGATTACTTGTGGATTATTGTGATGTTTTTATCAGCTGTTTGGACTCTCATTCTGACGGCACCCATTCACTCCAATGGTGAGCAAGTGAGGAATGCTACATTTCTCCAAATCTCATGAAGAAACAAACTCATCTATATCTGGGATGGCCTGAGGGTGAGTACATTTTCAGCAAAATTTCATTTTTGGGTGAACTATTGCTTTAACAGTTAGAAACACTGATGAACAAAACAAAACAGTGCAAAAATATGAAAGATAAAAGTGAAAGTCTCTATAGAGAGTTTATGAGCAAATAATGACTCAAATGTTCCTCAAACAACTCATATGACTTAGAAAAGTAACACTGTAGCACAGAAAAAGATAAAATGCATGCATGAAGATAAAAAAGCAACATGAGGGTGAGTAAATAGACAAAATTGACAAAAAAACTATTTCTTCAGTCTGTATGGAGTGAAAGCAGGTATGAATATGTGATCATGAGAATGAACAGATGAAGGGGAGTTTATTATTAATTTCCATTTTCTCATTACTCTTTCATCTCTCTCATCTCAGTGCCACACATATTAATAACAAGCATTCCTGTAGATTCAGAGCGCTCACACAAAACTCTCTCCCAGCACACAAGTTTGGATCTAAAAGGGACTCAAAATAAATTTTTGAAAATTTGATTCCAAAATCTGAAAGCTAATTCACATTCACAAACAAAAGCTAATTTTTATTTATTTAAACACATATCTGATTGGCTAAAGAGAATGTATAAAAAACACAAACTTGTAAATCTGTGCCTGGCAGGAAAGTCTGCAAATAGGCACATAAATTCACAGTGATCAACGGTTTGCAAATACACATTCAACAATCAGTTGATACACATACAAACATTCAGAAATGTGCAAACATACTTGGATATTCATGAATTGTTTTTGCATTTGAGGATATTTGGCCTGAGATTCATTTCACAAAATACAAGGTATTTCAGTCCTTTAGACGCCTTGAATGGGGAGATCGATTCACTTTGGAGGGAAAGCAGCACTTGTGATACTAAGGCCTGCCACACTAGACAATTTTCAAATGTTAAAACTGTGGGAGACCACAGACATAATGACAGTTTCAACCGATTTTTAGCCTTATAATCCTCTGAATGCACAATCTAGAGGATCCGGCAGGACCGCGAGACCACACACCTGTCGATTGTAGGAATGATTTCACAGTGACTCGCGAGATCAAACGTGATTTAAGAAGAAAAACACATGGAGGACAATCGACATTGTCAGCTGGCTCTCCTGGCGCTAATTTCTGTTGTACAGTGAAAAACAAAAGAGAAAAAAAGAATATGGGTGATATTCTTTCTCAATACTCCACTGTCAGGTTTCAGCTATAGAAGCACACAACATCCGGTAGGTGACGCTTGCTCGCTCTCATTGGCTATCGCAGGGATCACGTTAGAGGCAGCCCCATCAAGAGTCGTAAATTTCAAACATGTTTGATATTTATGATTTGGGATCATGGAGGCTCTGATGCGATCGGGCGCAGTAAAATAATTGTAATGACACCACACAATTGAGGATGTTTTGGACAAAAAGTTGGTTGAGACAAGCCTTGAATCGGGCCTCACCCTCACGATCATTGATGGGTGCAAATCGGGCTCAAAATCGGGTGTAGCCAGCCTAAGATATCCAAAACATGCAACTACCTGACTGCATTTACATGTATAGTTATTAGATAATTAAGTCAAATGGCATTTAATCATGAAAATAATCTGATTGTTTAGAAAACATTGAATCAAATCTGATCGAAAGATAAAACCACAACCAATTTCAGTAATTTCTAGTCATATTTAGTCTTTCTAACATAACTAAACTACCGTCCAAAAGTTTGGGGTGAGTAAGATTTTTTTTTTTTTTTTGAGAAAGAAATTGATATTTTTATTCAGTAAGGATGAATTAAACTGGTCAAAAGTGACAGTAAAGACATTTATAATGTTACAAAAGTTTTCTATTTCAAATATATGCTGTTTTTAAGCTTTCTATTCATCAAAGAATCCTGAAAAATAAAATGTATCACAGTTTCCACAAAAATATGAAGCAGCACAACTGTTTTCAACATTGATAATAATCAGAAATGTTTCTTGAGCAGCAAATCAGCATATTAGAATGATTTCTGAAGAATCATGTGACACTTGGTTAAAAGTGGATGATCTTAGCCCTTTCACGGAATTGGTACCGACAGACTATGACTTTTTAAACTCTCCTCGTACCACAGGATGAGGTGGAGGCCTGGCTACGGTTTTTAAGACAATTTGTCTGCCGAAGTGTGAAATGGGACACTTTTTCCAGTTTCAAGATGATGTTGATGCAAATAGACGCACAAATTCCGGTGCTATGTGTGGTGATATATCGGCCTCCAAAAGAAAATAAGAATTTTATTTCGGATTTTACAGAATTTTTAGGAGGAATTAGGACGAAGTATGACAGACTTTTGATCCTCTGGGATTTTAATATTCACGTCTGCTGTCCATCTGATATATTGGCAAGAGACTTTTTAAATGTTTTTGAATCATTCAATTTAGTTCAGCATGTAAATGGTCAGACGCATAAATATGGTCATACTTTGGATCTTGTTTTTACTTATGGGTTGACTGTCAGGGACCTTGAAATTATTGATACTGGTTTTTATGACCACAAATCTGTGATTTGTAATATTTCTTTTTTATGTTCTGAAAGGAAACCAGGGTTTCCTACTTATAAATGTCGGAAACTGAATTCTAAAACTGTAGATGATTTTTGCACCATGTATAACAAGTTTGCTCTGGTGAATTTGGACAGTGAGAGTTCATTATCAAGTCTGGGTTCTGATGAACTTTTCTTTTCTTTGTCCTCGACATGCACTAATATTTTAGATTTGATTGCTCCATTGAAGACAAAAAGGGTTAAATTAAAATATGAACATTGGCTGAATGAGTTCACTCATGCGCTGCGTCGATTATGCAGACGGACAGAGCGCAAATGGAGAAAGGACAGGCTTCGAGTGTCTTTTGAGATTTTTAAGGGACTGTTATTTGACTATCAGAAATTAGTTGAAACCGTGAGAGAAAAATATTTATCCACTGTTATTGAAAAAAATTTTGGAAATCCAAGGGTCCTGTTTAATACTCTGGATGCAGTGATAAATCCACTGGTTTCAGTTGGATTTGAAGTTTCTTTACAATCATGTGATAAGTTTAAAAAAATTTTTTTAGATAAGATTGTTGAAATTAGATCTTCCATTCAAGACTTTGATTATGATCAACCAGAACTCATTGAAACTGGCTCTTCTGTTTTTCATCAGTTTAAGCCAGTTTCTCTGTCAGACTTGGCAGCGATTGTAAACAATTTGAATCCCTCCACCAGCCCCCAAGATTATATTTCTGTGCGCTTTCTGAAGCAGGTATTTAATGCTATTGGTCAGAGTATTTTGAAATTAATAAATAACTGCCTGGTGACAGGTTCTTTGCCAGGCGGTTTTAAGTATGCGATCGTGCAGCCGTTATTGAAGAGACCAAGTTTGGACCCTGCATATTTTTCTAATTATAGACCGATTTCGAAGCTGCCATTTCTCTCCAAGGTTTTGGAGAGGGCAGTGTTTATTCAACTGCAATAATTTTTGGAAAAAAACACTATTTTTGAAGTTTTTCAATCTGGGTTTAGGACAAAACATAGTACTGAATCAGCAATCTTAAGGGTTCAAAATGATATTCTTTTAAGTGCTGACTCAGGAGTGTCGTCGATTTTAATGTTGTTGGACCTGAGTGCGGCTTTTGATACCGTAGATCACGATATCTTAGTCTCTCAGTTGGAAAATCATGTCAGAATACGCAGGGTGGCCCTTGACTGGTTCAAGTCTTATCTTGCAGGTAGAAGTTTTGTGGTTAAACTTGGTGAACATCTGTCAATGCCAGCTCCACTAAAATGTGGAGTTCCTCAAGGATATATCCTTGCTCCTTTATTGTTTTCATTGTATATGCTCCCTGTGGGAAGTATATTTAGGAAGCATGCTGTTGCATTTCATTGCTATGCTGATGATATGCAGATTTCTTTGCCATTTTATAAGGAACATGGGTCTGCTTCGAGTCCGCTTGTAAACTGCTTTCTTGACATTAAAGGATGGTTGGCAGCAATTTTTTGCAAAATTGAGATCAACTTTGGGATCTTTGAATGTATTTAACAAAGCAGTGGTGAAAAATTTAGACGTATTATTTGATCCTGAATTTAAATTTGACAAACAAATTAATTATGTGGTAAAGTCCTGCTTTTTTAAGCTGAGACTTATAGCAAAAATTAAGCCCCTGCTGTCTTTTAGTGATTTAGAGACAGTCATTCATGCTTTTATTTTTTCATGCCTAGATTATTGTAATTCTCTTTATGTGGGTGTTAGCCAGAAAACCTTGGCTCGGGTACAGTCAGTTCAAAATGCGGCAGCGAGATTGCTGACTGGCACTTGAAAGCATGCCCATATTACCCCGATTTTGTCATCTCTTAAATGGTTGCCGGTTCAATTTAGAATTGAATATAAACTTTTATTGATTGTTTTTAAATATTTAAATGGACTGGCCCCAAAATATTTGGAAACATTGGTGAGCCAATATTCCTCTCTCAGGCCTTTGAGGTGTTCCGATCAGTTTCTTTTAGTGGTTCCCAGAACCAGATGTAAATCTAAAGGAGATCGTGCTTTTTTTCAGTTGCCGCCCCCAAACTCTAGAACGCACTGCCTATGCTTATAAATCTGCTCAGACCATTTCAATTTTTAAAGCCTCGCTAAAAGGTCATTTATAACCGTTTGCTTTTAATCAGCCAGAGTTTTAACATTAATTGGTGTTTGGTGTTTAAATTGTGAATGTACTGAGTCTGTCCTTTTTATTATTTTATTTATTATGCTTGTACAGCACTTTGGGCAACCTTGGTTGTATAAATGTGCTTTAAAACATAAATAAACAAACACTAAAGACTGGAGTAATGATCACAGGAATAAATGACATTTAACAAAATATTCAAATTGAAAACAGTTGTTTTAAATTGTTACAATATTTCACAATTTTTACAGTATTTTTTATCAAATAAATGCAGCCTTGGTCATTCAAAAAATCCTACAGACCCCAAACTTTTGAACTGTAGTGAAAGTCAATGGGATTTTTCAGTCATGTTTTCATTCAGCATTACTAAAAGATCAATCAAACCAATTATAATCAGTCAGTTTTTTTTTTTTCAAATGACTAAACAATAAACAATAGCAGTGCTTGCCGTAGTGCGGTTTGGTGATGTTGGACATCAGTTAGTGGTTGAAGAGCGCAATTACTTCCACAGATGTCATCTTGACATTTAAAAACAACACACGAGCCAACATCCCTCTCAAACGTGTCTCCATGTTTCCTCACCTCCGTCTGCTTTCATTCATGCTTGAGCGCTGCAGGGGCTCATTTACATGCTCCCCAAAACAGCAGCTCAGCAACGGAGGACATTTCAGCACCACTCTCGCCTTCCAGAGAAGAACCGAACAAACGCTCGCTCCTCGTTCATTCAGGCAAAACATCTGTTACTGCGAATGCCAGTGTCACAGCAACAAGCTGTTAACAGGTGCCCTTTCCACTGCCTGCGGCCCACACCCAACATCCCAGCAGACCACCATGTTCAGAATCAATAATTAACACTGAACTCATGTGCTTTTCTTCACTTGTTAGCTGTGAGGTCTTACACTGACATTTAGTTCATATGTCCAGTTTCTAAGTTGATTTCTGCTGGGCAATGTACATAAAAAAGCATATACATATCACTATATTTCAATATTACGAGCGCGACTTTAGCACTAGATTTAGCAACTTTCAGACCCTTTTAGCGGCTTTTTTTCCATATAATATTCATACTGACAAACCTAGCGACTTTTTTGGATAAACCTTAGCTATGGTTCATTTGGAAGATTTCGCCAGTGCTGTCCCGCGAACGCGAGGTCTGACTTTCCCGGAGAAGTGTCGCCTCTCTCGGCATCTGTTCTGTGCAGTGAGCGGCAGAGAAGCACCGCAGCGACTCGTCAATAAATTAGTATAAAACAGCGTTTCCTAGCACCTGTCGCTCACTGATTGTTTGGAATTATAAATATGAGCGTAGTTCGTCTGTTAATATCACATGCACTTTTTTGTTTGTTGCTTTTTATAGTTTGTTACTCAGACGCAGGCAGTGCGCTGCATGAGACAAAAAAGTAATACAGCCAAAACAACCGCATAGCCGCTCTTTAGTGTAGATGCATGTTGATTTTATCAGACGATGCCACGATTATAAATGAGACTGACTCCTGGTTAACATGTATTAAAAGGGGTCGTGTTTAGTCACTATTTAGTGTGGTATTTTTTGACAATATTCACTCATCATGACAGTAAAACAGGGCATTCTAAGTCAATATACTGCAGTATTTCCTCTCAATCAGTAGAAAATATGGTTAACACCCGGTCATGCATGAAAAAAAAAAATACCATTATGTACCGTGAAACCGGTATCATTTTGAAAAATACCGTGATATAAATTTTTGGTCATACCGCCCAGCACTATGAAATATCCATGACAATTGGAGTGATGGTTTAAATGAATCAGTGAATCAGAGTTTTGAATCAATTCATTGAAGTGGACAGACTGAACTGATTGATGGAAGTAATTCAAACTTCAATTAAAGTCAATTAAAAAGCACATTAAATCATTGTGATATTTACAATGCTGATTGATTTTAAGCAAAATCTTCTCAAATATAATCTGAATATTTGACATATAGTGCATCTGGATACTGTAGATTGAATGCATTAGGGAAAAATGTTCTAAAAATAAGTTCGTTCAAAAACAAACAAACAAATAAATATATTCTATAATAAATATTTTCTACATAAGAAATACTAAAAATAAATAAAAAATTACATATAGTGCATCCAGATACAGTAGATTGAATGCATTAGGGAAAATTTTTAATCAATTAATTAATTAATTAAATACATATTTAGAAATATTAAATATAAACATTTTAATATAGGAAATAAGAAAAACATGAAATAAAAAAAGTTTTCTGAAACTAAATATAACCAACCTTTTGGCCTTTCAAGTTTAACAAACTTTAACAAGACAAAATTCTTCATAAAACACGGTTGTATGAATTTGGTTGCAATCGTATGTTACTAATGGACTAATGATATTTCATGTGGATTAATGAAGCTCTACAGAGCACAGCTTCACTTCCAGGCAGAAGCCTACAAACAACCGCTAGTAATCATGGGAGAAGAAGCAGGATAATCTATCAGAAACCTTGGAACACGGAGGTCTGAAGCAGCTAACATTTACATCTTAAGAAGCATTTGCCGCCGTCATGATGGAGTGGCTAAAATCTTTATGAAATCATGACCATTAAAGAAGCTTTTTCTGTCTCTCTTTTACAGCGGCTAACCTGATTAGGTCTGCAGCGCTGACTTGGTTTAATTTCCACTCATATGACACGACTCTGTCTGAGATTCCTTCGCGCTGATGGCGAGACGGCCAGAGCCGAGCTGGGTGTGGCAGAAACAGGAGAGAGAGAGAGAGTAAAACATTCAGTATATACACCTCACTCGACCAGCAAACCACAGCGATTCACTGACACTAAACAGAAAATGAAACGAGCTGCTATCAGACCTAAATACTACACACGCTTAAAAATAAAAGACACGGAAGCAGTTTCTCATTTCTAAAGCTCTTTAAACATCAAATATTATCGTGGCCTATCAACAAAGTCTGGCCCACAATGTTTTGCTTTTACATGCCATTTAGGGACAGGTTTATCTAAAAGACATGAAACCCCAATAGACTGAACAAAAATCTGCTGTAGGATTTACTTTGAAGCAATTTTCATTCAGAAATCGTCAGTTAATTTTACAAACAATTACAAAGAAATGACGAGTAGCAAATTGAATAAAACACAAAACTGTGAAGTAGAAAGACTTCAAAAGTATTTTCTTGTAAAAAAGTACTCCAATAATCTTTGTTTTATTTACAAATTAATATGCATATTGGATGAATCTTAAATTATATATTAGCAATTATTAGTATTAGTATTATTATTATTAGTGTGTGTGTGTGTAAATTATTTATTAATTATATATATATTTACAACAAAAATCAATTTATGGCATATTAAAAGTATATGACCCAAATACTAATTAGTTGTAATTTTAAATTTTTTTAATTTGCCACTATCCCAGATTTTTTACTCATTTAAAACACAATAAAATTTAATATGCTCCCTTATTCTTTTATATATTTTAATATGTACACATCAGAATAAGCATGTGGTTTGAATTTTTACATAAATAATGTGTTACACCGAATGACAATGTAACATTATTTCAATCAAATTTTAACATTGTATCCTCCAACAAACGTATCTGAAACCTTAAAAGTTGACACTTTACTTACATAACATTATTTCAACCAAATTTTAACATTTTGTTCTCCAAAAACTTATTTGAAACCTTAAAGGTAGACACTTTACTTACATTTCATGTGCTTTCTATGGACATATATATATATTTATATACCCCTTGTCATATGCATATTGGGTAAATGTCACTCAATTAGTCAAAAATATGTGTCTGTAACATTTCACCTCATCATCAGAAAAATGTATATGCTGATAAATTTCACAAGTGCTTTCAAGTTTTGCATGCAGACGTTCTGTGAATGGACTGTGGGTGGTCCGGGATGAGACACATGACTACACCATATTCTAAACAACTGACACTCATACACCATGAGGAGCCATATGAAGAACACACCTGGCCATTACTGTACAGTGTGAAACACTGCAGAGCAGCAGAAACACTGCTCAGAACATTCGCTCATCATTTACTTACCCTCGTGTCATTAAGAAGTGCATTTCTTCTCAAAAGGGACACAAAAGAAGCTTTTCTATAAAGTAAAACTTAATGAGGATGTTGTCAAGCTACAAAATGGCAAAAAAAAAACATAAAAGTTTCATAAAAGCAGTCCATATGAAACCTAATCAGGTTTGGAACAACATTAGACTGAGTAAATGATGGCAAATCTCATTTTAAGAGAACTATTCCTTTAATACTCTCCGTTTGCTCCTGGGGACCCGCTGTAAAACTCTTTCATCAGACAGACGTATTAATATACAAACCCATTCATAAAACAGGACTATTGCTTAACATTAATAATACAGAGCAGCCCATAAAACTGAGCACATAAGAGTCATGAACAAACCACACGTTTAATCTACCGCAGGCCCCTGGAGCGTTTCGGGACGGGGCTAAAAATAGTATATTGTGCGACAGAGAAAGCAAACGCGTGCCAGTCTTCATGCCAGACTGGCAAAGCAAACGCGTGCCAGGTACCAGTCTTCGCCTCGGGGAATGTGACACGGCAATGACATCACGCATG
Source organism: Sinocyclocheilus anshuiensis (assembly GCF_001515605.1). Classification (NCBI taxonomy): domain Eukaryota; kingdom Metazoa; phylum Chordata; class Actinopteri; order Cypriniformes; family Cyprinidae; genus Sinocyclocheilus; species Sinocyclocheilus anshuiensis. The sequence continues at coordinate 369,104 of NW_015555810.1, forward strand.
TCCACCGGCGAACACGGACCAAATTTATCCACATCAGACTTATATATGTACTACAGGGAGGACGTGTGGAGGACATATAAAGAAGCAAATGCAACTCTCTAACTCAAACATCAATCGTGTGCTTATTTAACACACAGTATCCCATCGTCATAAATCACTTGCATACACTGTGCATAACTTGATCAGGTATTAGCGTTTGACATCATTAAATCCACACAGCGTGTCTCCAGGGAAATAAAACCACACAAACTACTAGAAGGAGGTTCGGTTAACATTTAAAAGCTGTGGTGCTGTTCAGCAGAAGGTCATTTTAATGTTCAGTCGTTTGTTTTTATCACAGGTGTCATCACTGTGTGACAGATGTGGTATTTATAAGCTGTCATACACGTCATGAAAAATGATATGCATATTGGGTGAATTTTAGAGTCCTACGTCCCTGTCACATTTCACCTCATCACCCAAAAATTATCCAACAAATTATATATTAGTAATTATCATCAAAAATAGTAATTATAATTTTGTAATAATAAAATATACATACATACATACACACACACACACACACACACACACACAGATATATATACTGTATATATACACAGTCAATCGATTAAAAAAAACCCCGAATTGATCGCACATTTCTCTGTAATTGATCGCATTTAACTTAAAAAAAATTAGAAAAATTTCCAGATTAATGTAGAAAAAAACAAAGTCAGTATATTTTAAATATTTGTTTAATGTCATCTCTTTACTAAGTACGAAGGCCGGTTTCACCAATACTGCTACTGATACAAAGCTAATGTTGCATTTATTATACGTTTATGTTTAAAATATTTAAAATGTACTTAAATTAAGTTATATATTTTAAAGCATATTAAGTGCTAAAAATGATGACTTTCAATTATACTGTAATGATGAATGGCTATACTTATTTCATCCCCAGAAACTGAGAAATCTTTTTTTAAAGGGATAGTTCACCCAAAAATGAAAATTACCCCATAATTTACTCACCCTCAAGCCATCCTAGGTGTATATAGGTGATTATATCCAATCGGAGTTATATTAAAAATGTCCTGGCTCTTCCGAGCTTTATAATGGCAGTGAATGGGTGGGTCGGAATAAACGCGTGTATGACAGTTAGCGGAAGCTAGAGATTACTGTTTATAAAATTTTAAATATGGATATTTTTCTTACAAAAAACACATGGATTCGCTACAGGACACCTTTATTCTCCCCCCAGAGCCGTGTGGAGCATGTTTTATTATGGATGCGCGCGCTTTATTGCACTTGTTTTGGACTGTTGAACAGAAACACACAACCACTGCCATTATAAAGCTTGTTATAAAGCAGTGGAAAAGCGCCATTTGTTATGAGCCAGTTGCTGATGGATTAAGTTGCTTTGGCTGCTGTTGGAGGCTCCAGTTGCTGTGCTGTGCATTTAAGCTTGAGGGTGAGTAAATCATGGGGTCATTTTCATTTTTGGGTGAACTATTCCTTTAATAGAGACATCAGTAGCAGTATTGGTATTGGTGAAACTTGCCTTCATAGTACTTAGTGAAGAGATGGCATTAAACAAATATTTAAAATATACGGTCTTTGCTGTTTCTACATTCATTTAGATATTCAGCGTGAAATTATTACAATATATAAATATAATAAAACATTTTAAAGTTAGGTGCAATTAATTGTGATTACAGAAAAATTTGTGATTCATTATTTTTTTAATCGACTGACAGCACTAATATATATCACTGAGTTTGTCCAAGTTATCTGCCTGTTATATTTCACCTCATCATCAAAAACGTATATACAATTATATATGTAAAACATAATGTATACATGTCAGTAATACAGGACATAAATATGCTGCCTTTGCCATTTTCATGCCATGCATTAAAGTGAATGGATAGATGCACTTCTTATAAAATACAACAATTAGTTTTGCAAGCAAACTCCAAATAGAGTTCTATAAAATGAATGTGTCATACAAACGTGCTCGCAGACAGTAAGTGTGATGTGTGTTTCTACACAAAGGCAGTTAATTCAGCACAGAGTGTCCACACACTTTCATTCACACAATCCTCCTCTCTGAGCGTTTTAAGAAGGCAGTGCCGTTAACATATCCAGCGGCATCCATGTATTAGTCCCTATGGGCCTCAACTACCCGCATGATCTCCATCACAGTCCAATCAGCAACATTCTCTGCTTAATTAACGAGCTGTGTGAGGTAAGTGGTGGGTGGCAGCTATGACTATGAATTCATAACGACACGGCTCTGCTTGTGTAGAAACATTCAGAACAGATCAGCAGTGTAATTTTCTATGCACTTTCTTTGAGTAGGAGCAAAATATCAATAAGCAATGCCTCTAAACTGCTCTTGCTTTAGGACATCAAGTGGATGGATTCAACAAAATGTCCCAAAAAAAGAATAAAATCGAATAATATTAATATTAACATTCACTGCACTGGCCCAGCAACATGCAAATTGATTAACATGAAAAAACGAATTTCTAAAAAATCTCTTGAATGTTTCATGCTTTTGGTATAAAATAAATCACTGCATTGTGCTAAATAAGTCTATTAACTATAATTGATAATATAGTGTTATTATTAGTATTTTGCATTGTTTTTTCCTGCTGTCTGTGAGCAATTACAATTAGAACAGATCTGAACCTATTTTTGGGTCACGACTAACCAGTTGAGAATCAATGAACTAAAAAACTAAAGCAGTAGAAGTTTTTGATTATGTCTGGGGCTGCTCATTATGAAAATCCTCACTTTTATGACACACTTCAGCATGGAAACGGTTTTCAAACAGCCTTGAAACACAAAGAGCTTCATAACCGTCTGAAGTTCTTACATAAATATGACATCATCTAAAGGCCCGTGTCAGATTTTAACAGGACTTTTCAAGAAAACGAACACAGTCTACCTGTGGGACAGGAGTCTGAATGATAAACTTTGTTCTGAAGCATCGCATGAAGCCTCGGAGATGTGAGTTCGAGATCTTGAGAGGCAATCACAACTTTGTAAACAATATTATGCTCTTCATTGGATTTTTTTGGATGGTGTACCTCTCAAAGTGAATCCTCTCCTCAGAAGCTCTTCACAGCAGACCACACAAGAGACACAATTACTGAGCTGAAATTAAGTTTCAGCACAGATATGAAGAAATCAAAGCGACCCAAACTTTCTTTTGGAAAGCCATGACAAGACCGCATCTGCGCTACTTCCTGCCTGGAGATGCAGGTCAAGGCAACCTGTGAGTGTTGTTTGTGTAAGATCAAACACACACAAGCTCATATGAACTACAGTTCATCATTCAAAAACAAGAGGATTAGAAAATAATAGAATATTATAAAAAAAAAAAAAAAAAAAAAAAGTAAAAACCCCTT
>NW_015555810.1:372633-383168 GCF_001515605.1 Sinocyclocheilus anshuiensis
ATAGATAGATAGACAGACAGACAGACAGACAGACAGACAGGTAGAATGATAGACAGAATCACATGAATGCATTTGTTAGTCAGTGAAGCTGCAGATTTAAAGCCAGTGACGTGAGAAAGCAAACTGATCTATGTTGATTCAGCTGAGAAAAATCCTGCCCATTCATATAGTTTTTCATTAAATTACATTATATTTGTCCCAAATCGTTGTTAATGTACATAATGACTTCACCAGACAACATTTGTCTTTCCGTGGCTTTAATGAAGTCTGTATACTTAATATTCTGTTTGCTCTGTTTTTTTAAACACTGAACTTCAAACTGATCGACAAAGACAGACAGACAGACAGACAGGTAGAATGATAGACAGAATCACATGAATGCATTTGTTAGTCAGTGAAGCTGCAGATTTAAAGCCAGTGACGTGAGAAAGCAAACTGATCTATGTTGATTCAGCTGAGAAAAATCCTGCCCATTCATATAGTTTTTCATTAAATTACATTATATTTGTCCCAAATCGTTGTTAATGTACATAATGACTTCATCCTAGGCTGAACAAAATTTCATATAGAGTTATATATAGTTCACGCTTTCTCTTTCTGCTTGCTCTGAACTGAACGAGAGGCGTCCGGTGTGTGCGAATTGTCCTACACTCTCAGAAAAAAAGATACAAAAACTGGGGTGGTACCTTTTCAAAAGGTACACTTTTGTACCTTTTAGATACTAATATGTACACTAGTATTAATATGTAGCTTTAAGGTACCAATATGGACTTCATACCGTCTGAGGATGTACCGCCCCAGTGAAAGCTTTTGTACCTTTTTTTTCTGAAAGTGCATCATGTGTCATCCACCCCAGCATTAAAATGTTGAAAAGCCAAAAATAGAGCTAATGTTTGCACCTTTTTTTCTGGGAATGTAGAGTCATTTTTAGGAGGGGGGTGATCCTTTTTCCAACTCAGTGATTCTGTTTGGAACATTTTTTCTTTATTTTTTTTTTTCTTTCATTTTGGTGTTTATCTTTCACTTGGATGTTATAAGCTGCACTAGTGAGTAAATACAGCTGGATAAAACAAAACAAAAAACTGTGTCTGTCTTCATTTCAGGCTGCAAAGCAACAAAATGTGATTATTTTAAAGGGGGGAGATTCTTTTCTATACCCACTGTATGTGTGGTAAATATTCTCCATCCGCAGAAATCTCCAGTTAGCCACTGGATATAAATAAACGAACTTTCTGATATAACTCTGCGGTTTAAATAATGTCACGACCGAAGGGCAAAAACCAAAACAACATCCTCACCCTCAAGAGAGATTTACAGGCCATTAAAGCCCAACATCATGATACGGAGGAAGCACGAGTGTGTGTGAGATCTGCTGGAGTGTTTACAGAGACCGACTACACAGAATGTGTGTGTGAAAGCTGCTCTCATTAAGAGCTGAACACACTCACACACACACACACTGCGAGAGCTGCAATGAACATGATGAATGCAGACCTTTCCACTTTACAGCGCTGCTCAGGAGCAAGTTCACAACCTGCACAGCTTCAGCAAGAATACTCAAAAAGAGGCTTCAAAGGCCCTGAATATTAACTCTGAATATAGCATTTAAGTAAAAATATTAAAAATAGATAAATATTCATTTTGAGATTTGCTAAAGATCACATTTAACAGTAATTCTCTAATAAACATTGAATACTTTATTAATATTAAATTAATATTAGTTAACATTAAATTATTTATATTAAATTATGATGGTTTTAAATGCGTGATGCAAAGGTAAATGTCAAACTCTGTAACAAAATAATGCTAAAAATGAATGAATGAATGAATGGTTCATTTTGAGATTCACTAAACATCACATTTAACAGTGTTTTCTAACACTTTTAAATTAATATTAAATTATTTTTGTTTTAATTGTGTGATGAAAAGTTCAGGTTAACTATGTAAATCTAAGTAAAAATACTAAAAATAAATAAATATGTATATTAATTTGGGATTTGCTAAAGATCACGTTTAACAGTGTTTTTCTATTAAACATCTAATATGTTTTGTTTTATTATGTTTAATTATGACATTCAATTTAATTATTAATCATTATATTTTTAAATATGTGACACAAAGGTAAATGTCGAAGTAAAAATGCTAAAAATAAATAAATGAAAGAATGAATAAATAAATGAAATAATGAATAATTAATATCTAATATCGTACACCGTACAACCAATCTAGACTGATTCTAATAAACAAACAAAAACACAAAATCTATAATATCAAACAATAACTAATACGGCTACTAATATATTAGAGCAACAGTTTGAAGAAAATGCACTTTTCTTCACTGCTTTACTGACACGTGATTTGCTCTTGGCAGCAGTTTTCAGACTCCGCTTCTGCTCAACTGTTTTAGAGCGCTCTGACTTCAGGTGACGAGGAAACAAGTGCGTGTTAATAAAGAAATGCCTAACACTTTCAGTCAAGAAGCTGAAAGTCTGGCAGCAGGACAGAGTAATTAAGCATCATTATGAAGTACACACACACTGGGGCTAATTATGCATTATTAACGCTATTACTGAAGCACGCTGACTAATTCCACATGGCACTGTTTGCTTTCTTCCTTCAACTACAGTTTTACTGAATGTTTGGGAGATGAGGCGTGAGAACAGGTATTTACAGACAGAGCTGCCACATTCCCAGGAAGGTTGGGAATGCCGAGAGCTGTTTTGCGTCCCGCAGCTCTCTGCGGTGGGAGAAAATCATAACTATGAGTTCAGGAGTTATAAAACTAAGACAACTTTTGAAAACAACTAAAGCGAAAAACTAAACCTAAATAAAGCACTAATAATATAAAAACCTAGTGCATGTGTTAAAACACTCCTCTCCTGCAGATGGCGATATGGAGTCAAAGTGGCGATACACTGAGCTTATGAATTGTTTCTTCATTGGGATTCTATTGTACACTATTTTATTACATTTAAACATCTGTGTAAATGCAATTAAAGTGTAAATAAGGATTTAAATTCAGAAGGTTTTGCTTAGTTTCCATGTCGAACTGTCAATGCTGACTCCTCAACTGTTTTTTTAAACAATACAAACTAAAACTAAAATATATATAAAAAGATTCAATAACTGATTCTATACCAATAATTACTAAAACTAAAATATGAAACTGAAATATATTTATACAAAATCATAAAGTGATTCGTATCAATACTTATTATAACTAAAATGTGAAATATACATATACATGACAAATACTGATGAAGTGAATCTTTATACAAAATATATACAAAATTGCTCATGAACTGATGAATTATAACTTAAAATAAAAATAATATATAAAATTTTGTAAAAAAAATTTATGTGTTTAATGTATTTATGTGTATATATTGATATTTATATTCATATAAATTATATCATATATAAATATATCGAATATATAAACGTAACATTTTTCTTAAATATATACATGCATGTGTGTGTATTTATATATATATATATATACATAATATTTATACACAGTACACACACATATATTATATAAAACTTTTATTTTGGATGTGATTAATCGCGATTAATCATTTGACAGCACTAATAATGATTAAATATAATTATTAAATTACTAACAATAAAAAATATTTAGATAAAAATATAAAAATAATATGTAAAAATATGTTAATGAACTGATTCTTCAACATTATAAACTAAAACATATGAAACTATAATATATATATATATATATATATATATATATATACATTTATAAAATGTTGTAAAAATATGTTAATGAACTGATTCTTCAACATTATAAACTAAAACATATGAAACTATAATATATATATATATATATATATATATATATATACATTTATAAAATGTTAATGAACTCATTCTTTAACTATAATTACAAAAACTTACACTAAAACATAGGTACACAGATATATAGATGCAGTATATTTATAGATATATTGACACATAAAAAAATATATCCATGAAAAACCAAAACTGCAATTAACAAATTTTACTGAATAAAAAAGTAAATAATAAAAATATGATTACAATTTAAAATGCTAAGCTATAAAATATATAGTAAATGATTTTGTTCAACTAAAAATAAACATCCCTCTTGTTCACAATGTGTGGTGATTTTTAGTGCAACAGAATAAAGAGACATCAGTAGTGCAGCCAGTTTTTTTCATGCTCACACCGACAATGATGAGAAATACCGCTGAGTCACACAAGCCTAATGCTTCAAAACTGGCTAAATGAGCAGAGCTTTCTGCAAATGAAATCATAATTATGATGAATACCAATTATCTTCCACCATGCTTCTTTAATTGACATGCACCTAACCTTGAAAGTCATGGCTGACAGAAAACCTTGAGTTCATCTCATGAGTATGATGTTTAACTGGAGCCTGTGGGAATGTATGGAGATGCTGCTATATATATAAACTCTCTCAGGGTTAAAATAACACGTGACAGACCCCCATGTAAACAGTGTTGACCCTTATATATGTGTGCGGAGGAAAAGCTGAGCTAACTGGGCTGTGTCATTGAGATTTGACAGGTATGCAGTAAATAAACCAGCTAGAAAACCAGGCCAGATTATACTGGTCCTACTTCAACTCCCTTAACTATTCACACTAATCTAAAGCATCTCACTTACAATTACTAACCAACACAAACAGCATGCTCAGAATGGCACATCAAATATTTCCCAAGGGAAAAATATGTGGTATGCAAATTGAGCTTGATCTCCAGTGTGCACAGGAAGTGATATTAAGCTAAATTCCCTTGTTTTTACTCAAAATTTGACTCCAAAAGGCAAAATAATCACTTTTTTTCCCGAGATGATAACTGGATGGCACTTGCTAAATTAAACACAATTTTGTGCTTAGTGATGCACCGAAATTAATGTTTTACAATTTAAAGCCTCCATTTAGCCGAACATCGAAACTGAAAATAACGTTTAGTTAATAATCAATTAATTAATCACATTTATTTCATTGTTAGCAATCAAACAAATTGTATACAAATACTATAAATTTCACATCTTTAGAAAGAATATTTCTAAAAAATATATATATTTAGAGATCAGGGTGGCCAATATTATGTTCATATATGAATAATTTATTTTAATGATGCAAATGTGATGCAAAAAAAAAGGTAAATTTAAATATAGTAATTTTATCCAATATTCCTTCAAACTTTGATTAAAAATATATATATAATAATATAGAGTAATATTATTATAATATAATTATAATATATAATCATATTTCGATTTTTATAATAATAATAATAATAGATTAGTAATATATTCATATATTAATAATTAAATGTAATTATAGCAAATGTAATGCAAAAACATTGCTAAAATGTACCCAATAGTTATTCAAAATTCAATAAAATTATATAATATTATTTATTTATTTTAATAATTATTAAATGATTAAATAATTATTATGCTTTTATTAATAGCTTGATTAAAAAAATTATAAATCAGAGAAGTGCTAATTAAACATCACTGTTTTAGTCAATGATTTCAGCCCTCCAAAACCATTTCAGCCGAAACGTAATTATTTTTTTTTTTGCCGTTTCGTTCAAAATTTTTCAGTGCATCACTAGTTGTGAGACATCAATGTGAATGTCTAGCACCACATCAAAAGAAATCCCATTTTATACACTACTTTACAGTACATGAGCATCAGCTGTCACTGCCTAGTCACTGGTCTCTGAGCGGCCTGCATGACGTCATGTGAGCAGAGCGATACAGTGCTGTGCCACAGACAGCTGGCATTCGACTGGCGCCTCCCTGCTGCACACAGCTGTTTGGAAAGCTCTGATGTCTCACGCACTCCTGTGACCAACACAATCCAGTGTCCAGTGATATGCAGCTAAAGATACACACAGACAACACTGCCAACTCTGTCCCTGCCCAGCACAGAATCTGCACTACACGCTACTGACAACACACGAGCACACATACACACACAGTTTCTGTACACTGTGTTTATACAGCACACACACACACACATATGCAATTATCTCAATTCAAAATGCATGAAGCAAATTTGACGACACACATGCTGCTTTGCTTACATACATAATTTCACATAAAAACACAGACAAAACATGAAATTTCCATAGAAAACATCTTAAGTAAATAAATAAAAGATTCCCTCATTTTTGACCAACGAATTATGACTGTTCCAGAGTTGTGTATTTATAGCATAAGGATTAGACATCAGGGTGGCCAATATTATGCTGATATATGAATAATACAATTTAACGATACCAAATGTAATGCAAAACATGCTAAATATAACTGAAGAGTAATTTTTTTTCCAATACTCATTCAAAGCTTTAACTAAAAATGTATTTTATTATTATTAATATTACATAATAATAATATATTACATAATAATAATAGATTTGAATAATATTAAGAATGGATTGTACCAATATTACTTATGAAATGTGGCATTTCTGAGTGAAACAAAATAATAAATGGAAACAATAATATTTAAAGATCATGGTGGCCAATATTATGTTCATATAAATGAATAATTTAATTTAATGATAGCTAATGTAATGCAAAAAAATTTATTTTACCCAAGATTCACTCAAACCTCAATTAAAAATATTATAATAATATTTAGAGTTTTTTTATTAATAATAATGTTCATAAATGAATAATTTAATGATAGCAAATTTAAAGAAAAACTGCATTTTACCCAGTACTCAAAAATAAAAATATATATAATATTTAGATTATTTTATAATTAAAAATTACATAATATTATGATAATATTTAGTTTTTTTTTTAATAATAATAATGTTCATAAATGAATAATTTAATGATAGCAAATTTAAAGAAAAACTGCATTTTACCCAGTACTCAAAAATAAAAATATATATAATATTTAGATTATTTTATAATTAAAAATTACATAATATTATGATAATATTTAGTTTTTTTTTTAATAATAATAATGTTCATAAATGAATAATTTAATGATAGCAAATTTAAAGAAAAACTGCATTTTACCCAGTACTCAAAAATAAAAATATATATAATATTTAGATTATTTTATAATTAAAAATTACATAATATTATGATAATATTTAGTTTTTTTTTTAATAATAATAATGTTCATAAATGAATAATTTAATGATAGCAAATTTAAAGAAAAACTGCATTTTACCCAGTACTCAAAAATAAAAAAATATATAATATTTAGATTATTTTATAATTAAAAATGACATCATATTATGATAATATTTAGAATAGATAATGGAAGCAATGGAACATTTTAGATCTGAGCTTAACTAGAAATATGAATATTTATTCAACCAATTACAATGAATTCTTTTATGAATTTTCGTGACTATTTCCTGGTCATCAGTGACTGTACGAACCCTGACGTCATCAACAATCTTCTATTCTAACCAACAAAAACAAACCGAAACACACACATCTCTGAACTGAATAACAGCATGTGTGGTCACTCACCAGTCGCACCGTCAGGAAGCTTCCTCAGCGACGACATGATCGCATCTCCAGGAACGCGAGGACTCTCCACATACTTGGGCTTTCTAACAGGTCCTTCAGAACGAAAAGAGATGTACAGTATATAATCAATCGGATCTCAATCAGAAAGGAGTCTTATGTGAGGGTAAAGAGCGGGTGAACTCGCTGCAGCTCTGGGAATGTAAACTACAGCAGGAAACCAGTGCAATTCTTAGGAGACGGGTGTGAGATCTCTGTGTGATAACGTGTGCGTTTCTCTCGCCAAAACTGGCTCTCCATCTAATCGTGCATGCACACATTATAAAAAATACTGTGGTTCCTCTACAAGAGCCTCAGACTCTATTTAAGGACATGAAACAGCATTCCCAAACAATTTTACTTACATAATGTGAAGCAGAATAATAAATGTATGCTCAGACTTGATTTGATCAATTAATAAATACATTTATTTGATCAAAAATACAGTAAAAATTGTGGAATATTATTACAATTTAAAATAACTGTTTTCTATGTGAATATATTGTAAAATGTAATTTATTTCTGTGATCAAAGCTGTATTTTCAGCATCATTACTCCAGTCTTCAGTGTCACATGATCTTCAGAAATCATTCTAATATGCTGATTTGCTGCTCAAGAAACATTTCTGATTATTATCAATGTTGAAAACAGTTGTGCTACTTTTGTGGAAACCGTGATACATTTTCTTTCAGGAGTTTTTGATGAATAGAAAGTTCAAAATAAATAATTACAAATAAAAAAATAATAATTAAATTAAATTTAAAAAATGATTATAAAGCCGACCTTTTTAACAGTAGTGTATGAGAGAAGTCAACATATTTTAAAAAGCATATTTTGGGGACAACATGCACAGATAAATCAAGCACAATACGACCAGAAACACATATTGAGAAAGTGAGTTGGGTCAATTTTCATTTAATTTGTTAGTTACATTGCTTACCAGCTGCCGCTAGTAGTCACGGCAACACTAACGTCAATTACACAAATATGCAGCAATTTGGTCCAAAACAATGTGTAAAAAAACAGCCTCAGGTTTGAGATGAAAGGCATCTGACACACAAAATGTCGTGCCATCCTGAAATTCCTCTTGGTTGAGCATATAAAAGAAAGCGCCCTTCAAATCCTGCTCGACCCCCATAAAGCTTTTAGGTTTAAGTACGTTCCTCTGTTTATCATGGAAACCCCTGGTGAGATCAAAGACCCCGGCGGCCCGTGTGAGATCTGACCAAATAAAGTAATGGAGTAAAGAGCAGCCGCCGGCCACGGGAGCCCTCATAGCGGAGACATCCATCAGATCTCCGCTCTGCACCTGCATGACTTTGACCTCCAGGAAGCAAACACAGCGCTCACAGATGACAAATGAAACAGCCACGTGTGTAAAGACAGACATAACTCACAGCTAGATGAAGGGATGGTTCAAGTGAAGCTGTTAAAGTTAATATAAAATCATAACTGACCCTATTTATTTTCTTATTGTGAACATTATGATGCAATGAGAATCTTTTATCTTAATGCAATTACTTGCTTCATCTTTCTTTTCAGATGACAACACAAATTCTCAATTCTGATATGCAACACTCACTTTTCAAGATCCAATAATAAAAAATATATATTTTATAATAATTTTTTATTTACTCAACAGTTTCTCCTAAATGGTAATTTAATCCTAAATGGAATGGAGATTAAAAGTTTGCTGAAGCCTTCTGCTTCTTAGCAGGGTTATTACTGTTAAATAAAATTAAAACAAACCATAAAAACAATAATCACTTGAAATAAAACAAACATTAACAGAAATAAAATAAAATAAAACACATTTTAATTAAGCAAGTTGCCAAAGAAACATTTTTCATTTTTTTGTTACATTTAAATTAAATATAATTCTATTATAATAATATAATAAAAACACACAACAAAATTACTAAAATTAACTAAAATTAAAACAAAAAATTCAAAATTTAAACAAAAACTATAATATTATATCAATGATAGTAAATTATGGACAATCAGCAGACCAAAAAAAGTATTTGTACACTTTTACATACATCCACTATAAATAAATAAATGTTCATCGTCTGTTTGATTACGTCTTTAATTGATTTTTCTGTACATTTCTGCCATATGTACATTAACTGACAGTCACCACTGATAAGCTACCACTAAATATTATAGAAACTTTCAGTAAAGTTGCTTTGCAACGATTTGTATCGTGAAAAACACTATACAAATAAACTTGAATTGAAAAAAACTTGAATAAATAAATATTGGTCAAAATAAACAAATAAACTGATTGATTAAAATAAATACATTAAAATAAATTAATAAAATTAAATACAAGCACATATGCCTACATACATACATAAAACCAAATTAATAAAAAATAAATACATGCATATATGCATGCATGCATACATACAAACATAAATCCCAAGTGTGACTTAAGTGTCCAAATATGTTTTGGGGCTGCATTAAAGCAAATTATGTTACTTTTACACACTATCCTTACACACTAAAATTTTAAAGACAGATTTTTACTATCAATATCACTTCATATTTGAACATAATATTAATGGAAATGTTAGTGGAAGCTGTGCTTCTTGTGTAGCCTTTAATGCATCTCTACTGACACACACACATACACACACACACACACACACACAGAGTGATAGTTAATGTTCTAATAGCTCTCATAGTGATGTACACTGCCATCTATGGACGCCTGCAGTGAAATGCAAACAAATGTTGAAACCACATATGACACAGAAGTCCATTTCTGTTGGTAATTCATATGATACGCAAGCAAACAAAACAACCCTTTTTAAGTTGGTGTCAGTAGCAGTGTGAAAATTCATATATTACTTTTGCTGCTGAATTGAAAATGACACTGCTCATTCGTCATTCATGTACTCGTGTGGAAGAAAATACTCATGTATTTTCTTCCACAAAATTCTTGTACAAGTTTTGGCTTCAGGGGAGAGAGAATAAAT
>NW_015555810.1:383266-387515 GCF_001515605.1 Sinocyclocheilus anshuiensis
TATATATCATTCCCATGACCGAACGTCATTTAAATTAACGATCAATTAATTGGTTAATCATTAACCTTAATACTGTAAAATGCATCTATTGCAGTGGTATACAGTCACCAGCATGACAGGATGGGCAAAAGCTACTCAAAACACAGCTTCCTCACCCCAATGAAAGGGCTTTTTAGTCTAAATAAAAGGCTGGTAGTAGGATTGTAAAATGAATAGATGTGATTATAATCATTTGAGGATTTTTCCCAAATCCTCACTGTCTCACTGAGTCTCATCTCTCTGGTGGAGAGCACAAACAGGTATTAACTCAGACTGAGGTCCAACAGCACATCTGAGATGCATGCAAATAAAGAGCCAAAGAATATAAATGAGAGGAAGAACGAGAGAGAGAGAGGAAAAAACAACAAATCACTGATCACAGTGATAATGACACTGCTTTCTAAGATACCTTCTGCTGGCCACATCCAATCAAGAAGGCAATCCCATAATGCATTACAATGATCTCAGAGAAAATATTATATATAATGTGATTATAATCATTTGAGGATTTTTCCCAAATCCTTACTGTCTCACCCTCTAATTGCGCAGGTTTATGTTCTTATCATTTACTTTTAATCCGTTTTCGCATCTCTTACTCTAGTAAAAAAAAAAAAAAAAAAATTACACCCCAATGAAAGGGCTTTTTAGTCTAAATAAAAGGCTGGTAGTAGGATTGTAAAATGAATAGATGTGATTATAATCATTTGAGGATTTTTCCCAAATCCTTACTGTCTCACCCTCTAATTGCGCAGGTTTATGTTCTTATCATTTACTTTTAATCCGTTTTCGCATCTCTTACTCTAGTAAAAAAAAAAAAAAAGAAATTAGACCATATCCTTTTTACTTGCCAAAACTAACCTAATTATTTTATAGAAATCGCATGGGTTTCATTCTTTATCTCTCATCATATTCAACTTCAACAGTTTGTGCTTGTTAGACGAGGCACGTCAAGTTTATTTTTATGGAGACCGACATGACATGTGGGGGGGAATGAAAGATTTCATGGCCACGAATGAAGGATTTGTTCCTACGACTTATTAATTTGTTCCCTCGTTGTAGTTAAATCATGGGTTATCTAGGGAACAAATGAATGAAACATGGACCTTGGCCACAAGCAGGAACAAATTAACAAGTTGTAGGAATGAATTTTATCTATTTATTAAATTAGCTTTTCTGACCATTTACAAATGTGTCATTTGCTTTGAAGAAGAGCGATGGGCTCTGTCCTGCTCGTGTCCCACAGCCCTGTCAAAGCGCAGAGCCCGATATGAAACGATTATCTGGGGAAATTATCTATCGCTTTTCATGTTGAAGGACTTTGTATTGTTTCCATTTTAATGTACTTTTAAAGTCTGGATTCACATTAAAGTGTTAGTTCACCCCAAAATGAAAATTCTGTCATTAATTACTCGCCCTCATGTCGTCCAAAACCCGTAAGACCTTCGTTCATCTTCAGAACACAAATTAAGATATTTTCGATGAAATGTGAGAGCTCTCAGACCCTGCATAGACAGCAACGCAACTATAACGTTCCCAGGTCCAGAAACATAGCAAGGACATCGGTCAAACAGTCCATGTGACATCAATGGCTCAATTTCAGTTTTGCGAAGCTACGAGAATACTTTTTGAGCGCAAAGAAAACAAAAATGACGACTTTATTCAACAATTCTTCTCCCCCGAGTTTTCCGCCATTTTTGCGAAATTATATTTTATATTAAAACAATATATTATTAAATAAATATAAAATATAAGAATACAAAACAATAATAAAACAAATATTATAAAAATAGAATACATTATATTTGATATTAAAACAAAAAATATTATCAAATAAATATAAAATATAATGTGTGCAAGAATATAATGCTAGGAGTGTGCTTCCTTATACATCTCTATAATGTACGTCTGTTTTAGTAATTGTGATGGGCCAGATGGTAATGCATTTCTGGATCTGTCTCAAAGTATGCATGATAGCAGTACGCGTGTAAGACATGGTAAATGGACTAACAGCTAGACAGATGGTTTAAGTGCGAATGTCGACACGCCAGAAGGAACTTCAGACTTCAGCTTCAGGACGTTTAAAACGAGACTAAGATTATTGCTCTCGATTACAGTTTAGAGCAGCGTTTCGAACGCTTCTGTCACACACATTCATATAAAAACACAAACACACATCTTAAACACTTTGAATCAGATCTGCCGTAACAGTCAAACATGCTTAATTAATATAAGCTGTAAAAGAAAAGCGTATCTTGAGGCACTAAACAGATCCTCACGCAACCCGACATCCTGAAAGATACTCCATCTCCCATCTCTCTGAAGACGTCTCAACATCTGCTAACACCATCCACCTCCAACACACTATATCCCTGGAAAGCCTCGCTGTTACTGAAACAACTTCAGCATGGACTGGGCCAGGAGGAAAAAAAGAGTATGCCTGACCTTCGACCTTGAGAGGTAATGACACAAACTCTCCAGTAGAGGTCAGTAAGGAGGCAAAGAGGACGAGGCGAAACATGTGTCACTCTCTCTCCTGATGAAAGCAGCACATAATATGTGCCAGTCTCATGTGATATGGCTTTAATAGGATCAATAACCTGCCGGTTTGGGGAAACAGCGGTTTAGCTTAAAAGGGGGCCGCCACAGTTCAACGTTATTACTTCAGCTGTGAGGAAATGAGCTGCAGGGCCGAGGTAATGAAGCTCTGAGTGCGATGCTGAAATCAGAGTCTACTTGAAAGCGTTTACACTCTGAGTTTGGCTGAACTCATATCACTGCACCTCCCAGTGAGCACAAGATAATAAATCGGCATGCATCAAAAGTGTTAGTCTGGTGAACATGGAATGTCTCTTTACTTTTACTCATTTAAACTCATTTACAAAATCATAAAAAAAAAACCCTGAATATCTCAAGAGATTCAGTCTGACTGGTTTTCATCAGTGCACCCACAGTACTTTAGCAGACAAATCTGTCTGTAATCAAATCAAACAAGTATATTAGATCTGTCAGTACATATTATCAATAAAATAAAATATTAATAAAATTTAATAATAGTTTCTCATTTTTTTAAATGCCACAAAATGCAATATATAACATGATTACATAAATATTATTATATATAACTAATTTACAGACAGAACTAAAACATTTTAAATAATATATAAAAATATAAATATGAATATAAAACAAAAAATATAAAAAAATTAAATGTATATAAAATGTAAAAAATTGATAAAAAAATATTGATATTTTTATTATTTGTTTATTTAATCAAACTACTTACTGTTTATTTGATCAATTAATCATGAGTTAATTAATACATGCACAGGCTTGAATGAATATGTTTTCCATGATTTTAAAACTTTTAAAATGAAGGTTTATGCTTTAATGTTCTCATCACACATATTCCTTCTTCGTTAGCATTTAAAAGCATCCCGTGATGCACCTGATGAAGTCAGTTAATGAATGTCCGGAGCGAGCAGAGCTGGAATCTAGACAAAGAAGCAGCTCAAATATGAGACAGATTTAATTTGTCACTACATTTCCATTTCTGTTTATATCACAATCACATTACTATTACTTTAACATGAGCAAAAAAGTCATAAAAAAGAAAGAGATGAGATTCTATAGGCTTAGATCTCTGCCACAATTCTGCTTAATAATTATACATACCTGAATACAAGACATTTTTTCACTTCCTGCCTTCATGAATAATTATATATCAATTATAAATGACTAAATACAAGACACGCACACATACCCCCCCTCTGCTTTTCTCACCATATGTGGCCGCTTTAAAAGGAATAGTTTGCTGAACAGTAAAAGATTAGTTAACTTCATTACTTCATTCAAGTAGGGCTGTGCGATATGGACAAAAAAAAACCTATCGCGATTTCTTTGATCAATATTGCGATTTCGATTTTAATCACGATTGTGAGACAAACATTTTCTCCACAAAACTCAGTTCGTGCACGTGCAAAACGCACTTTTGCGCGCTCAAAATATGATATTTCGCGCGCAGAATTGCGGCAGAGATGTCATCCCATAAGATTCCTGCCCCCGTCCTGCTGTTCAACACCTCCTTGTGAAGATCTGAACATCCTCTCCCATAAACACACACACACAAACAAACAAGCAAACACTCACGCATACGCGCACACGCACGCACGCACACACACACACACACGCACGCACACGCACGCACACACAC
>NW_015555810.1:387660-395920 GCF_001515605.1 Sinocyclocheilus anshuiensis
TCGCACAGGATGCGTTTGCAGTCCGCTCCTGATCCGTGGCTGTTTACCACAAACACATTTATCCATTATTTTGATTTCAAATCCAAACGTTGTTTCTGAAAATGCTTTTTCAGCATTGTGATTCTCTTTTATCACAGTACAGTAATACAATTTTTCATAGACATTCACGTTTAAACGCAATAAATATAACTTTGTTTAACTACCACCACGAGTGCCATCTATTATTGCCTTGTTTATCTAAAAGTGCACTTTTCCTTGTTTTAAATCTAGCCAAAAAGCCATGTGTTGACTGTGAAACAGTAGACTTTAATTATATTCATTTATGGTGTAATTACTAAATTGTTACTAAATGTTAATTTTTACCGCGAATAATACGCTGTCACTTTAATTCAGCGCGTGCAGCACAGCAGAAATAGACTTGCGCCTGTGTCGAGCTCGTCCGTCCGCACTCATCCGCGGTTGAGTATACTTTGAAAGCTGTGCGGATGCGGCTGTGCGCGAGACGGAACGGAACGGAACGCGTAGAGTTAAGTATACCCGGGCCTATAGACTCCGTGCGGAAATGATCGCAGCATGACTGCTACAGATGCACCGCTCCTGGAGCGCACTGCCGGACCGCAATCGCGTGCAGTGTGAACGCTCTGATCCGTTAACATGGGCGCGGAAAAAATACGCACCACAGAAGGAGTGTGTGAACCTGGCGTTACGTTTGCATGCCTGCCCGGTCCGTTCCGGCATTCTGATAGGTTCGGATAGCATACTGCGGGAGGTCGGGGGCGCGGAAAATCGTGCTATAAAGCGATTTAGAAATCGCGCAAGCTCAAATCGCGATTTTATGACGATTTCGATTAATCGCACAGCCCTACATTCAAGTACCTGTGCTTACTGAAATGAGCTCATGTCCTATTTTCCTGTGGTCAGCAATGACCACACACTGTCCACATGAAACTCATCAGCAGGCCTTTGATGCTCCTAACAACAACAACCATTCCCAAAGATTCCCTTAGGCACAGCCGAATAAGGTCCATTCAGTCATTATCATCCAGGCCAGGGTTTAAGACAATAACTCACACATTATCCATGTTATTAGTTCCACAATCTAAACAGGGGGTCCATGTATCAAGTCCACCTGAACCTAATTATGGTCATTTTTTAATTCCTCCCTGTGAAGATTTTCCCAGAGAAACCTCTGCTTGAACAGATAAACAGGTTACGTGATATAAACACTGATGTTTTAAAAGGACATACAGTTTAAGTCATGCATGACAAACGTTGGTTTGAAGGGATAAATTATGGGTTAATTTTAAAATGACAAAGTTTTTTATTCATTTCTGAATTAATTATTTATTCTTTGAAGCATTTTTAATCTATTCAAATTCAATTTTTTACTCTTTTCAAAAATTAAATCATTACTCAAAAATGTTTTTGCATGACATTTTTCATATATTAAATGTTTTTGTAAAAATATATGAAGAAAAATATCACTGTTAATGGATATGTATTGTTATATTGGTGAATACACACTACTGTTCAAACTTTTGAGGTCGGTAAGATTTTTTAATAGAAGTCTCTTCTGCTCACCAAGGCTGCATTTATTTGATCAAAAATACAGTAAAAATAGTGAAATATTATTACAACTTAAAATAGCTATTTTCTACGTGAACATATTGTAAAATGTAATTTATTTCTGTGATCAAAGCTGAGTTTTCAGCATCATTACTCCGGTCTTCAGTGTCACATTCTAATGATCTTCAGAAATCATTCTAATATGCTGATTTGCTGCTCAAGAAACATTTCTGATTATTATCAATGTTGGAAACAGTTGTGCTGCTTCATATTTGGGTGGAAGCTTGATTATTTGATGAATAGAAAGTTCAAAAGAACAGCATTTATTTGAAATATAAATCTTTTGTAACATTATAAATGTCTTTACTGCCACTTTTGATCAAATTAATGCATCCTTGCTGAATAAAAGTATAAATTTTTTGCAAATAAAATATTACTGACCCCAGACTTTTGAACGGTAGTCCAAAGGAAAATGATTAGATATCCCAACCAACATTTTCAAGATTTGCGGAGGTCAAAACAAACCCTCAATCTCACATGTTTCCGACGTCTGTAATAAATCCCTCCCTGAGGATCTGGTACTCCAGGGGGATCTCATTTGGACGTTTATCCTTCTTTAATTGTCAGACTAATGAAATGTGCAAAGGGTAAATTCGTCGGAGTGTGTCACCTGTTTCCGGTGCCTTCAAGGCATCGATCCCCTTTTCAAAGAGAGCTGCTGAATCAACACACATGAGGAGCAGATGTGAGCGAGACGCCAAAGTGACCACTGAAAGAATTTCAATCCTCTGTGCTAAATCCTCCAACAACAAAGCCCAGGTCGAAACAAGTCCAGAGACAAGCTGCAAACCCTTTGAAGATCTCAGCTGCTCATGGCCTTGTCCTTAACACAGAGATGGTGTGAAAACACCTCAGACTGTGTTTACACACACACACACACTTGTGTTTGCATGTACACACACTAACTAAATCAACATGCAAATTAACTTCAACCTTACATACAAAAATACAAAGAGTCAAAGCTAAACAAATGCACAAGAACACACAATAATACAACTGGACGAACAATTTGAAATGCAGAAACACAAAAGAAAACAAAAATCTCAGTATGAACAAATTCTTTCAAGATCATTATTTTGATAATTTTGATAATTAAGCATATTTTTCCAAAAAATTTCATTATCATAAATCTACAAAATAAAATCTCATTACTGTGATACCAAAAAATTAATTATTATAATATAATATAATATAATATAATATAAAGTGCTGTCAATCGATAAAAAATAAATAAAATGAATCACACTTTTTTTCTGAAATTAATCGTGATTAATCCCTCCTAACAATAAAAATTCAAATATACTTTTATATTGCAATAATTTCACATTCAAATTAAAATAATCTTAAAAATTAAATAATCTTCAAATTAATGTAGAAACAACATAAAGACAGTATACTTTTAATATTTGTTTAATGGCATCTTTTTTTATGACTCAAGGCCAGTATCACTGATAATACTACTACTACTGATGTCGCTATGAAATTGTTTTTTTCCCTCTAATATTTAACCATTGACTATATTCATTCAACATTACAGTATAATTGAGCTTTCAATTTTAACATTTATTAGACTTAAAAAAAAAATAACAACTTCTAATTTAAGTGAACTTAAAACAATCTTCACATAACCCCATTTTAATAAATGTCATATTTAGCAACCTGTGCCCTTCAGCAAGTAGGAAATTATATATACAGAAATTGAATAAAGTTATCAAATACTAAATTCTAAATTAAATATAGATGAATCCTTAAAGCTACAAAAGTTATTGATTTCCTTTTTTTTCCTTTTATCTTTGATTAACAGACATCACAGCAGCTGGGTTATTAGCTTATTTATTAATGGAAACCATGATGAAAAATGTTCGTTTGATGAGCTTTTTTCCCCATGACTAAAACGAGACGATGACGAGGTGACAATAAAGCCAATAGACGATAACTGTGACTATATCAACATGCAATATCGTTGACGATTAAAAAAACAAGACTAAAATGTATTTTAAAAAATAACTATACCAAAAGCTCTTTTTATTTTGTCAAAAAAAAAGGAGACAAAATATTATTGTGGACTGCTGTACACGCCTCTACTATGCAAGCTTTCATGTTTGCGGTTGCCAGATATTAAGAGTACAAATCCCTAAATCTGAGCTTCTCTGTTAAAAGGATGTATTTTCTGCTGTGTTTCTCTTGAGTTTTGCAATCTGTCAACCATGCGCAAGTGCTCACTCTTCATTACGGAAGCACCGACGATGATCAGAAAACACCGACAAACAAGTAAGCTGGAGTTTAGCTTAAATGAAAGTGTCATTCAGCCGGTCTGTGTTCTGTCACGAGATCTCCACTGTTTTGTTTGCGTTTGTGATTGTTGCTGAATAAATGCACTTACTCAACCGCTGTTGTTTTAATAGAGAAACATTATTGCAATTTGGAATTACTATTAGGAATTTCACTGTTAAAATATTTTTTGTTTGTTTATACTAGTTTTCATAAAGTAGACAGAGAGAGTGCATATCTAAGTCATTGATATTAATTCATATATTAAATAGCCTGTAATACTGTAAATCAGTACACTAGATTAGGTCAAATAAACCATGTGTATGAGTCCACATTCTATTGATCTGTGCTTACTGGAGAAAGTGCAATACCTGAAATGTAAATTTCTCAAATGACAACAAACATTGCGATTATAATTTTGAACAAAATTTTTTTTTTTATCAGTTAACCATTATACAGCATGACAAAAATGTGACTAAATGCTCAGGCATTTAGTTGACTAAAACTTGACTGAACAAAAACAGGACAAGATTGACTAAATATGATAACTAAAAAGTACATATGACACAGGACTAAGACTAAGACTGATTTAAAAACGTCTGACAAAATTAACACTATTATCTATTCATTGTTACACAGAAAATATAATGCATTAAAACACATGACAATCAATGCCACAAGGAATCTGCATATATAATGCATTTTATCTTTGCTTATAATTATTTTAAATATATATAATGCAAAAAATACATTATTCATTAAGACCTCAAGAAAAGTGTTACCAAACATTTTAACGGTCCTAAAATACAACTATAATTTCTTTATTTCTTTCTTTTCATTTCAGGGCGACCTCGACATGTTCTTGTGAGATTCACTCAGAAACTTCACTGTTCAAATTTGTAATTTCTGCACCGCTAGCAAAACCAAACTGAATTACAGAACAGCAGCTGTTGCCGAACCAGAGCAGCCCATCGCTCAGCCAAAAAGCTGCTGATGCACGGACATTTCGATGCTTTAAAACAGATGAAATGATAAATATCCCACCTGGAGACTTCTTGCACGGGCGAGCCGCCATCACATATGTCTGCCGGGGCAGGAGAGGGGATGATGGGAGGGACATGGAGACCCCTTTAGCCAGGCCGAGTCTGAGGCCTTCGTCTGCGGGTGGGAACGGATGGACACCAGCGGGATCCTGCATCCCACCGCCGGGACACCTGCGCTGGGCACTGAGCAGGTACGGCTCCCCTGATCAAGCACAGAGATCAAAACTTGTTTTAAATGTCCTATTAGCACATACTGACAGTAAAATTATTGCAAATATATTGCAACTCCTCTAAATATTGCCCAGCAGTATGATTCTTTAAGGAGCAGAAAACACAGTTAACAGGTTGATAAACATCTGAAATAATCAAGTCAACAGCCCCAGTGAAATCGACAGCACGTTTAGCATTAACATGAGTTGACTGACACTCTTCTAACACAAGATTGATTCAGTCATCTTAATAAAAACAAATAGAGCCAGTGAGATTGAGTTTATATTAAAAATGTGGCAGAATCCACAGGCGGTTTTCACTGTAAACCCTGAACGCCATCAAGAGAACCAAAACTAATTAGCAGAGCTCAATAATAATGCAGAACAATGGCTCTCAGATGTATTTTCATTGCACGCTATTCACAGCACTGATTAAACACTGCTCCTCAAGTCTTTCTTTTCTCCATCGTACTGTTTTTTATTAAATCTTCTTGCTTTTAAAGTTTATTGAACTGCTGTTAAACCTGATGAGCTGTGATTGTTTAGTGCCACATTAGGTGAAATAAACTACAGGCTTCTGGGAAAACTAATTTGCTATGTTTTGAATGGAATACTGTCTTACTACAAAGTGAACACTGTGCAGTGTATACTGTAAGCTGCCTACTATTTAAAAAAATACAATAAGAAATGCTTTCACATTAGGGTTGCAAAGGGGTGGAAAATTTCCGGTAAATTTCCAGAAACTTTCCAAAAATCCCTGGAATATTCCAAAAAAATCCTGGACAGTTTCCAAAATTTCTGGAATGTTTCCGAAATTTATCCGAAATCTTTTTGCAACCCTATTTCACATACTATTTAAAAATGGATTATGTGACAACTAACATTTCTAACAGTAGTATGCCTACATTTTGGTCACATGACCTCATCAGCATAACCATAAAACTATTTTTGTTACTTGAAATAAATTAAACTTTAGCTGAAATAAAATGAAATACACAAAAACTTGTGAAATACACAAACACAGAAATTTTATTTCAGCACGTTGCCAAGGCAACATTTCTTATTATCATTTAGTTAAACCTGATGTAATAAAATAACTACAACTAAAAATGAAATAAAATTCATATAGATACATTTTAAAAATCAAATAAAATGACAAAAACACAACAAAATTGCTAAAACTTTAATGAAAATAAAAATGAAAACAGAAAAAATTAAAAATAAAAACTAATTTTAAATATGAATATAAACTGTGATATTATCTCAATGATACTAAAATAACCCTGACCAGCATGCAGTTATCTAGTAAAATATTTTTTTATTTTTTATTTTACTTTGTATTTACTTAATTTTATTACTTAAATTTAATTTCGTATTTTGAATCAAATTTTTAAAATGTCTTAATCAGTAGTCAGATCAAACAACAAATCAAAAGAGAGATGTCATTTCTTCCAGTTTATTCATCACAATGGATATGGAAGGTTTCAGAGTTCACTGTATTGGGATACAGAATCTCACGCAGTGCGCTTTATTGCATACTGTGCATTTTTGGTCATCTGGACATTCAATGCATTCAGTGCAAGTACACATACTATTTACTGGAGAAGCACATAGTATGATAGTACATTATTGTGAACGGTGTCTTTCTCTGGCTTCCTCTCTTCTCCCACTCACTCTCTCCCACTGATGAAGAGCAAAACAGAGCTGTCTAGTTTTTGAAAAGGCGAATAAATAGTGAGGAACACCAGAAAACAGGAAGTCAGCGTGCCCTAGTCACACCTCCGCTCTCTTTCAACACCCACTGGGGTCACGAGCGTCTGGTCAGAGCGACCTGTGACGAGAGCGATGACCGATGAGGTCACAGCAATAAAAAATGTGTATGCTACAGTTTATTCTGGCCAAAATCACCCACTTAGACAGGAAGAGCTCATCTGACCGACATGCAAAGTAATTTTTTTTTGTAAAGTAAGAGTTTTGTCTTTTAGAGGTGAGTATAGGCAAGCTACATATTTTTCAAGTCATCACATTTATTTCTATAGCGCTTTATACAATACAAATTGATTCAAAGCAGCTTCACAAAAGTAAACCAGAAAATAACAGTGTTAATGTTGAAAAATTTATCAATTATGAAACAGTTGTAAAGCAGCAAAGGACATTATTCATTCAATTTTCATTCAATACAATTTTGCAAAGAATTATTCATATTGCACATTTCATTCACAATGGTAATTGAACAAAAGTAATGAAAAAAATAAAAGTACATAAAAAATGACAATAACAAATACATACAGTAGATATAATAAGGAGAGAAATAAGAATGGGGATTTTTTTTTGTAATAGTGCAATAAGTATAATGCTAGATTGCCGTCACATGATTGTTGTCATATCAGCATGCAGTTATCTAGTAACATTTTTTTATTATTTTGCATTTTTTATTCCAATTTTGTGTAAAAATGTTTTAATCTGCAGTCAAATAATGCGTTATTCATTTCAGCTGCCATTATTTGTTACACAGATAAATTTGAATAAAATGTATTTAAATATAGGAATAAGAAGGAAAGAAATAAAGACAGGGGAAAATATAAAAATGACAGAAATAAAATGATAAGGTGCAATTAGTAGGATGTAGTAGGATTGTATCAACAATTTCAGTTTATCTGAAATGGCAGATAGAATAAAAATACAGATGTGGTTGAAAAAAAAAATTATGGAACAGGAGTTTTTGTTCCTCTTTCAAATTGCAATAAAATAATTTCTTGGATTTTTTTTCTATTGCCGATTGCAATTTGAAAGAGACTTTGTAATCCCAATTATTACATTTAATTATTTAACATAACTCAAATAACAGAAGTAGGATATAGGCCACAGTTCTGCCATATCAAATTTACTTGCAGCCGTCACTGAATCACCCGACCAACAGAGGCTGGAATGAAAGCAGTGTGAGAGCGAAATCATAACTGTGTTCATGTTATTGGCCCAAACCTACTGTTCTATAATTCACACCATCTTACCCAAACAGCTGTAAATCCTTCATGATCGGTGGGCTTGGCACAGAGAGACTTGTGTCACGAATCATTTGCAAAACAAACTATAAATTCTACATCCACTCTT
>NW_015555810.1:396185-397289 GCF_001515605.1 Sinocyclocheilus anshuiensis
TTCCAAGAAAAAAGTCAGAATTGCGAGATGTAAACTCAGAATTCCAAGAAAAAAGTCAGAATTGCGAGATGTAAACTCAGACTTCCAAGAAAAAAGTCAGAATTGCGAGACGTAAACTCAGACTTCCAAGAAAAAAAGTAAAAATTGTGAGATGTAAACTCAGACTTCCAAGAAAAAGTAAGAATTGCGAGATGTAAACTCAGAATTCCAAGAAAAAAAGTCAGAATTGCGAGATGTAAACTCAGAATTCCAAGAAAAAAATCAGAATTGCGAAGATTTAAACTCAGAATTCCGAGAAAAAAAATCAAAATTATGAGATGTAAACTAAGAATTCCGAGAAAACTCAAAATTGCGAGACGTAAACTCAGATTTCTGAAAAAAGTAAAAATTGAGATGTAAACTCAGAAAAAGTCCGAAATGTAAACTTGGAAAAAAGTCAGAATTCTTCATTTATTTTTTACAAATCTAAGAAAAATAAAAAATAGTGTGAGATAAAAATTTGTAATTACCTTTTTTATTTTTTTATTCCAATGGCAGAAATGGGCTTCCATAAAATAAAAAAAAATAAAAAATGAAACCAGAGCATGATGCACACAATTTTGCTACTTTCAGTCAGATATAAGGCAAACAGGTGTTATGAGACGCAGGTGAACAGTTGTATTTTAGCAAGATTGCAGTGCTGTATTGATCAAACTACACACGTGGCGTGCTCCGCAGTTGTTTTTATGTTTTTGTTAGTTTGTCTTTAGTTATATCCCTGCAATCAATTTCACCAGAGACGAATTGCTGGACATTCGGAAGTACACACCACCCGATATTTCACCGGTTTTCGATTATTCTGATGTTTTGCTGAACATTGTAGTCGGGGGAGCTGCGGCGCTGATCAAGCGCTTCAGGACGCGCAGATGGGGGAAGCGAGGCGGCGCCCTCGTGAAGCTCAGACAGCGTGGATTCAGAACACCATTGCCTAGCATCCATCTGGCGAACCTCCGCTCTCTCCCCAACAAAACGGACGAACTCCTTCTGCTTTCCCGGACAAATAAGGATTTTTGCCACCGATCTGGACGAGCTCACAGAGACTGTAACATCTTATATCAGTATCTG
>NW_015555810.1:400278-401615 GCF_001515605.1 Sinocyclocheilus anshuiensis
TTCCAAGAAAAAAGTCAGAATTGCGAGATGTAAACTCAGAATTCCAAGAAAAAAGTCAGAATTGCGAGATGTAAACTCAGAATTCCAAGAAAAAAAGTCAGAATTGCGAGATGTAAACTCAGAATTCCAAGAAAAAAGGTCAGAATTGCGAGATGTAACCTCAGAATTCCAAGAAAAAGTCAAAATTGCGAGATGTAAACTCAGTATTCCAAGAAAAAAGGTCAGAATTGCGAGATGTAACCTCAGAATTCCAAGAAAAAGTCAAAATTGCGAGGTGTAAACTCAGAATTCCAAGAAAAAAGTCCGAATTGCGAGATGTAAACTCAGAATTCCAAGAAAAAAGTCCGAATTGCGAGATGTAAACTCAGAATTCCAAGAAAAAAGTCCGAATTGCGAGATGTAAACTTGGAAAAAAGTCAGAATTCTTCATTTATTTTTTACAAATCTAAGAAAAATAGTCAGAATTGTGAGATAAAAATTTGTAATTACCTTTTTTATTTTTTTATTCCAATGGCAGAAATGGGCTTCCATAAAATAAAAAAAAATAAAAAATGAAACCAGAGCATGATGCACACAATTTTGCTACTTTCAGTCAGATATAAGGCAAACAGGTGTTATGAGACGCAGGTGAACAGTTGTATTTTAGCAAGATTGCAGTGCTGTATTGATCAAACTACACACGTGGCGTGCTCCGCAGTTGTTTTTATGTTTTTGTTAGTTTGTCTTTAGTTATATCCCTGCAATCAATTTCACCAGAGACGAATTGCTGGACATTCGGAAGTACACACCACCCGATATTTCACCGGTTTTCGATTATTCTGATGTTTTGCTGAACATTGTAGTCGGGGGAGCTGCGGCGCTGATCAAGCGCTTCAGGACGCGCAGATGGGGGAAGCGAGGCGGCGCCCTCGTGAAGCTCAGACAGCGTGGATTCAGAACACCATTGCCTAGCATCCATCTGGCGAACTTCCACTCTCTACCCAACAAAACGGACGAACTCCTTCTGCTTTCCCCGATAAACAAGGATTTTTCAAACTCTGCTGCTCTGTGTTTCACGGAAACCTGGCTGAAAGACGCTATTCCGGACAGCGCGTTGAGTCTCCCAGGCTTTCAGCTGTTCAGAGCTGATCGCAATGCAGAATCAACGGGGAAATCACGCGGCGGCGGGACATGCTTTTACATCAATGAGAGGTGGTGTACAGATGTAACTGTGTTAAAGAAGATGTGCTGTTCAGATCTAGAAGTGCTCTTCATTAACTGCAAGCCGTTCTATTCGCCGTGGGAGTTTTTCTCATTCATTCTCGTAAGTGTGTACATTCCTCCGCAAGCACACGTGA
>NW_015555810.1:406912-409824 GCF_001515605.1 Sinocyclocheilus anshuiensis
CTTCAGGACGCGCAGATGGGGGAAGCGAGCCGGCGCCCTCGTCAAGCTCAGGCAGCGCGGATTCAGGACGCCATTGCCTAGCATCCATCTGGCGAACTTCCACTCTCTACCCAACAAAACGGACGAACTCCTTCTGCTTTCCCCGATAAACAAGGATTTTTCAAACTCTGCTGCTCTGTGTTTCACGGAAACCTGGCTGAAAGACGCTATTCCGGACAGCGCGTTGAGTCTCCCAGGCTTTCAGCTGTTCAGAGCTGATCGCAATGCAGAATCAACGGGGAAATCACGCGGCGGCGGGACATGCTTTTACATCAATGAGAGGTGGTGTACAGATGTAACTGTGTTAAAGAAGATGTGCTGTTCAGATCTAGAAGTGCTCTGCATTAACTGTAAGCCGTTCTATTCGCCACGGAAGTTTTGCTCATTCATTCTCGTCAGTGTCTACATTCCTCCGCAAGCGCACGTGAGCTCCGCTTTACAGAAACTCGCTGATCAGATCACCAAATTCCTCGTATGTGTAAACATACCTGGCAATAAAGCTCATTCTGATTCTGATTCTGAAAAATAATAGTTCTGAAAGCTTCAAAGTGTTTTGAGTGATAGCTGGAAACAAGCAGCTCTCAAAAACAGATACAAATCACTTTCAAGCCTCTTTCATTGAGACAACACAAAGCTGAAGTCAAGCCTGACATTTGAAGAGTTGAGGACAGAGATCTTTTGTGACTCATTCTCTCTAGCAACAGACCACAACACTGAGAGTGCATATTTCAGAGAGAAGGATGTACTCTTCATGTCACATGCTAGACGGATATCTGGACTGCTCTGTCATTTCCTACAACCACAGGCTGGAAAACAAGGGACGCCACAAGAAAAAGAGCCCACAGAGGAGTATAAAGTAACTGAGATGCTCCGACACCAAACCTAGCGAACTGACTACATTTTACCTTCTAAGACAACAACTAAGCTGAAATTAACCCTCGTCAGTGACCATTTTGGAATTCACAGGAGACTCAATGCAATAATGCCGCAATACTATAATAATCAAGTTAATTTAGTTTAATAGCTAATATATGCATATATTCTCTCACATCATTGGCTGATTATGACATTACATGTTTACATAAATGCTTTTGTTCCTCTTTTTAAGTTGCTTTGGATAAAACCGTCTGCTAAAGGCCTAAATGTGAATGTAAAATAATTTAAGTCATTTTAGAGCAAAATCATACATCATACATACACGCCCACCTAACATGCTATTGGACAACAAGCTAATTTATGCATGTATGTATGATGCATTTATGTATCATTTTTCCATCTTTTGTATAATCGTTATACAATTTACGTTGTATAATATTAATCATTTAATAATTTTATTTGGTTTTACCTAACAATAACAACACTGTAACGTTCATAAGTATATTGCACACAATAAAAAAGACTAAACTAAGTTTGTTGCAATGCATTCTGGAATTGTCTTCTTCACAAACGATACATTCATTGCTACATTTAAATTCAGCCAAAAGAAGGTACCTTAAAAGTAAGCATAACTAAAATTACTTCCACTGGTATGCCTTAAAAGGTGGCCAAAGTAGGCAGCATGCTAGATTTTGGAAAAGGCCTGAGACAGGCTGAATCATGACAGGTCAACCACAGACGGCTTTCGAAAAACTAAAGGGGAACACAGACTGAAGTGAAGAGACAGAAAAGTAGAGAGAAAGGCAGTTTGAGTGACACTAAAGTAAACTAACCCAACCTACATTTGCTCTATGGGTCCAAAGCAAACCACACGCAGCAGACCGGCAATTTCAGCTGCGCTCTAACCCATGAAACCAGGCCTAATTAATTATACCGGTCAATGGACATCAGGGGCCAGTTGCATAAACTTAGCCACCATGTTAAAACTGTGTCTTAAGAACTAGTTTGACCAACTAGCAGTTGCCAAGGGGTAATCAGTCTTCCTTTTCTAATACAAATAAGAACAATCTACCTTTTCATAACTGAATTAAAAAAGTTATGACCAGTCTTTATTTTATATTCAGTCTTTAAATTAGATGACTAACTTTTTAAGACTAGTCTAAACAGTTTATGCAACCGGCCCCTGATTACAACCTCTCTAGACTTTCCTCGCCAATACAGACTGAGACTTCTAATTATAATAGTCTGATTATATTTATAATGGCTCTGATTAGACCAGGATTGATGTTTAATAGATATAATATATTAGATATAACCAAAACGCAGCAATCTAATGGATGGATCGATAAAATCATTTATGTCATTTCAGAAAAAATCATACATATCGATATTTCCAATACACTCAAAAGACTGGAAAATATCAAGATTTATTTTTATTATATTATATATCTTTTTAGATGATGTATTTATATGATATATTATTTATTATTATATATTATTTCTATATTTTCCAGCCCTAGTGTGTTCTCCTGATGTGTTCTGAGGTGAATATCTTCAGATCAGATGTGAGGGTGTATCTCTGGCTTCTGTGAGTCTGCGAGTGAAATAAATCTGGCCTCAGGAATGCGAGTCGTCATTGTTAAAGCCTCTAAACGCTGAAGAATAAAAGCCCACTAGCCCCTGCTTCACCTCCCCTCACACACAAACACACACACACAGAGAACAAAGGGATGTAACCTTGAGAGGGATGAGCCCTATTCAGATAGAAACAGCCGTTTAGTATTCAGACTCTGTGGCTTGGCTTGTTACACGTACAGTAAAGCGCCTGAGTCACAGACTGTGTTTGAGTTGAATTACTGACCTGTGGAGAGCTCAGATTTACTTGAATGAATGCATTCGTTTGTGATCATGGGCTCTGCTCAATGTGTACAGGACATGTGTGCAAATATGATGTGTGTGTGTGTGTGTGTGTGTGTGTGTGTGTGTGTGTGTGTGTG
>NW_015555810.1:413547-414132 GCF_001515605.1 Sinocyclocheilus anshuiensis
GTGTGTGTGTGTGTGTGTGTGTGTGTGTGCGTGCGTGCGTGCGTGTGTGTGTGTGTGTGTGCGCGCGCGCATTTTTGTGACAAATGAGGACATAATTTGTATAATGACAAAGGTATGACATAGGTATTACAAGGAGAAGGTGACTTTTCAGGACATTACCCCATGTCCCCTCTTTTCAAAACGCTTATAAATCACACAGAATGGAGTGTATTGAAAATTTGAAATAGCACAAAGTTTCCTTTGAGGGGTAGGTTTAGGTGTAGGGTTGGTGTAGGGCAATAGAATATACGGTCTGTACAGTATAAAAACCATTACGCCTATGGGATGTCCCCACTTTTCACAAAAACAAACCTGTGTGTGTGTGTGTGTGTGATCAGCTGATAATGTGTGAATAATTAATGCAGATTCCCTTTGTTAAATCTACAAAGGTGACTGAATGAGAGATTGAATGAATGTCTGAAACCCCAGAGTAGTGATGCGCGGATGAGCTAAAACGTCACCCGAATCCGCAGCTTCAAATAAATGATCCACCCGCCAACCGCCCGCACCTGTATTTTTGTCTGATTTAGATAACCGCACCCGATC
>NW_015555810.1:416716-418279 GCF_001515605.1 Sinocyclocheilus anshuiensis
ATCGGTCATTGTTGCATCATCACAAAAATTTATTATTTTCACGTCTTTTTAAGCCATTCGGTACTCTTGCTCTCCAGAGGCGCGTGCGCTCACAGTCACATCCAAAGCGCGTACTGCGAGTACCAAATTGAGAAAGTACTGTCGGGTTTGTCTTAAGTTAATGTAAACAGTTGCAAAATAAAACGCATGAGTATCAGTATTGGATCCGTGAAATAGGTCTTGTGACAGCAGCCTAGCTGTGCCGTCTTTTATTAATGTTAATCAAACAACAAAACTTACTGCTCTTGACTAAATAATGTTTTGTTGAATAACTTTTAATGTTAATTTACAGTTTATTCAATTTTTGTAGCCTATTTAAAACACGTTCATAATTTAGAAAATGTACTTGCATCATTAATGATTTATTTTATCCACCCGCGACCCACCCGCAAATAATCAGAATGCATTTTTTTATTACCCGACCCACCCGATCCGCGGATTATCCGCAGCGCCCGCGGATATAACCACCATCCGCGCATCACTACCCCAGAGATACTGGACAACAGCAATGACACAGAGAGAGAGAGAGAGAGAGAGACGCAACACTAGAGGATAAGAAGGACAGAGGAAAGAGGTGAGAGAAAATAGAAATAAGAAAAAAAGAAAGGAAGGCACATTTCAACAGTGATGGAAAACGTGATGGAAAAACAGTTGCAAAAGATGAAAATAAAAGAAAAAGAGGTAGAGGTAGAGGAGGAGGAGGAGGAAGAGGAAGAGAAATAGCAAAGGGTAATACAATTAGAAGAAGGATGAAGAGGAAGAGGAAAAAATAAAAAGAAAGAAGTGAGAGGCAGAGAAGAGGAAGAGGAAGAGGAAGAAGAAGAAAGAAGAAGAGGAGGAAAAGAAAAAGAAAGATGAAAGGAAGAAGAGAGAGGCAGAGAAGAGAAAGAAAAAGAGGAATCAAGAGCAAGATGAAGAGAAAAGGGAAAACAGGAAAATGAGGAAAAATTCTGAAAAAGTAGAAAACAAAGTGGGAAAAAAATGAAGCGAAAGAAGAAATATAGTAAGGACGAGGAAGATGAAGAAAGTGAGAGAGGGGAAAAGAATTAGACAGAAAAATTAAGAGAATGAACAAGAGGAGAAAGAAGAGGAAAGGAAAGAGAAAAAGATGAAGAGGAGGCAGAAATAGTGAAAAAGGAAAGAAAGAAGAGGAAGAGAAAAATGAGAGAGGGGAAGAAAACAAGTAAATGTGGAATATGAGGAAGAGAAAGAAAGAAAGAAAGAAAGAAAGAAAGAAAGAAAGTGAAAGAGTGAAAGCTGTACTGATGTGATATGAGTCTGGATCACACAGCATGTTATCAGACTTATTCAACTCACAATAGAACCACAGGCTCACACACACACACACACACACACACACAGAGAGAGAGAGTTTCCTGTCATTCACACACAAACAGCTCTCTATAGAGATCCATTCAGACGGCTGATGCCTCCGTCACTAACAGCACAACAACAGACCCAATGACACAACACTACATTCTATTCACACACACACACACACACACACACACACACACACACACA
>NW_015555810.1:423835-424391 GCF_001515605.1 Sinocyclocheilus anshuiensis
CACACACACACACACACACACACACACACACACACACACACACAAACACAGACGGCTTGAACCATTCAAAAATACTCTATGCTGATGTTTGCTTATGTTTTCAACTATATACATGACATCTGTGCACTGCTCCAAAACCTAGTGAGTGGCCTAGTATGAAATATCAGGTAAAACAGTCCAATTTAAATGATATTTAAAAAATATATCGCCAATATTTGGCGATATATCGGCCGATATTTGGCATTTTTCAAATATCGCATCGGCCGATAAGTTTTCCTGTTTGGTCGATGTGTTCAAGGCGGGACTTTTATTTTGACGGCGCTGAGAACGGCAGCGCCTGAACACACAGTACTCACATTCTCCCTCTTGTTCGCTGTCGTTAACAGTTCTGTCTAAATACGGATAGAAGTCTGTCTAATTATCAGATAGAACGGTTAAACAAAGGAATTAAAATGTATACAAAATGTATAAAATTAGAAATAGAAAGGCAAACATTATAATACTTTCTTGTTTGCCGTCAGCATTCAGCAAATACGCATTTATATCATTTAAACAA
>NW_015555810.1:424448-428140 GCF_001515605.1 Sinocyclocheilus anshuiensis
TTATTTTTTAATCAATTTTCAAATGATTTCAAATTTCTTAAATATGAATTAAAATAAATAAAATTATATCGGCTTTATATTGGCCACCCCGCTTTCCAAGATATCGGCATCGGCTGTCAAAAAACCTGCACTTGTTTTGCACATGAGCCGCACGCACCCCAAAACTAAATTGCTTAATCGACCATCGATGGCTTAATCGATTACATCTCTTATCAACAATTAACTGATCGTCGATTAATCGCCGACATCCCTATTACACACACAAAATACAGTAAAAATACAGTAAAAACAGTAATATTATGAGCATCTGAAAGAACTGTTTTCAGTTTTAAATATATACTTAAAAATGTAACTTTCTCCTGTGATGTAAAGCTGAATTTTCAGCATCAGTCTTCAGTGTCACATGATCCTTCAGAAATCATTCTAATATGCTGATTTGCTGCTCAATTATTATCAGTTATTAGAAGAAGGCATTGTATCTGATGTGCACATATACTGCCTAGGTAGGCAGCTCACTAGATTCTGGAAAAGAGCAGGGGAGCCAAATTCACTCAGCAGAAAAGAGTTGTAATACGCTAGAGACAAGAAAGCCAAGAGCACGTCACTGAAACATCCTCTCTGGGATCATGTTAGGCAGTTAATGCGACGGAATGCCACAAGCAGACATCTGAAGTCAGAGCTGCTCAACACTGGCAGAACAGTCTGGAGTCTCTTTCCCAGAAGCCCCAAGGGCTCAGAGATGGAGGGGCATGACATGTTCCAGTTCTCTTCATAAACGCTCTATTTCAACTGGGATGGGAAAAGAAACTCAGTCCAGAGTGAAGCCTTACCCTCATGTCTTTATATGAGAAAGAATGTACAGCTCTGACTAAAAGTTAGAAACCTAACCACATTTTTCAGTAGCTCAGCTGTTCTTTAAACAGAGCACCATTTCCAGTATCACGCTACTGTTTAAATATCATACAGTTATTCTCTTACAAAGCAAGCAGTTCATGTAAGTCTATCGGTTTAAATAACAATTCAGGCATATTTAAAGCCACTCTGTGGCCATCTTGGCTACATAATCGGGCGATTGTTTTTTTATGTAGACAACAGGCATACAAGTACAGCTCCAATCTACCTTATGATTATTATGGATAATAATAATAATATCTATCTCACAGATTTCAATTGAACCATTTTTCCATTTAATAATTACAAACAAATTTTTTTTTTATTAAAATTAACATGCAGAACAGTTTAATTAATAAATAAATAAATAATTAAATGAATATTTATTAATTAATTAATACATTTGAATTAATTTAATAAATTTAATAAATAAATAACTTTTTATTTGATATTAATATAATATTTATAATATAAATTCTATTATAATATAAATGGGTGGGGTGGTATGACGTAGCGATGATATAATGATTTTTTTTTCTTTCCCCACAGTCGATGTATAAAAGGCTCATATTTCGAACATGGTCTCCATTTTTGATTTTACATACCTCCTGATAAAAATTACTGTCAAAGATTTTTTATCATAATATCATATGATGTACAGTTATAGGCCTGCATGTTAACAAGTAACCCTGCAATTTTCTGTAAAACAATAGTTTTCTGTAAAATAAAATTATTGTTATTATCTTATCAACATCATTAATTTTTATCTAATTATTATATTTTAAAAAATGTTGTTAATCTGTTTTAAAAAATCGCATTTAAATCGCAAATTGCAATTTCAACCAGAAAAATCGCAATTAGATTTTTTCCCTAAATCGTGCAGCCCTAGTATATATGTATATATGTATACAGTACATGTATGTATGTGGATGGATTTCCATTTAACCTCAAACCTGCACAGAAAAAGTAGAATAAGTCTGTAAATTCTCCGCTCTCTGAGGATTTGGCAGACGCTCTGGGAGATCAGGGAGGTTAAACCTCAAGCTATCACCGAGACTGAATGCGGTCTGTCACATTTATGAGTCTCAGGGCTTCGATGAAAATCATTCCACTCCAAAACATGACCTTACTTTACTGTTGATGGACAAGGACAACATCTCCACACGTCTCCTGTAAATCTCATGTAAATCTCCTGTGCATCTTAAAAAGATGTTGCAATGCGTGGCAGAACTGATTTGCAGATATCTGCAGCTTAAAGGATTCGTTCAGCCGAAAATGAAAATCATTTACACACTTTCAAGTCATTCCAAACCCGTATGATTCTTATTTCCTTGGAATCCAAAAGGAGAAATTCTGATTAATGTTCTGATTCTGTGAACTGAATCAACTGATTCATTTAAAAGAGTCAACTCTAAAGAATGATTCATTCATGAATTGGACATTGCAGCTTCCACGGACAGCAGCAAAGATTATTAGTTTGTGTTCAATGGAAGAAGAAAGTCCTGCAGGTTTGGAATGACATGAGGGTGAGTAAATGATGAAAGGTGAACTATCCCTTTAAAAGACGAAAAGCTAGTTATTAATCTTGTTTAACATTATCTTAACACTAGAACCGCCAGAGGTCGCTGTATACCTAAAAGCGCCAGCGGGTAAATTTTACCCACGCACATGACAGCTGTATTTATATGGCTAAAGAACATATTATTTCACTGTATTATGCCACTGTCTTCACAAAGAAGTGTCTAGAGTCATGAAATGATTATGTCTAGTCATCAAATATATTTTAATCCTGTTGTTTTATGTTCAAGACTTTTTAATGCAGGCTACACTAATCCATAACGGTCAGTAGCCTAGGCTAAGAAAATAAAAAAGCCTGCACTGACGACGGAAATTAGAAGGTAGTAGCCTAAATATTTGGGTGGTGTAATATTATAATACAATGCCATTAATCAATATATTAAGATAACCCATGCTATGAATGACTAAAACAACCTATAGACAATAATGAGCAATAATAATTCACCACACTGCATAAAATGATGCGATGACAAATTCAAGCGCACAGCTTCAACTAAATATTTATTAATTTGTTTAGTTATATAATTTATAATTTGAATAAGAGAACAACACCATTAAACTTTGGGTAATCAAAAAATGGTTTTATTCATAACATCATATAGATCGATTTTTTTTTCTTCAGGAAACGGCCAGACTAAAAATATATAATGATATAACCCATGCTATGAATGACTAAAACAACCTATAGACAATAATGAGCAATAATAATTCACCACACTGCATAAAATGATGCGATGACAAATTCAAGCGCACAGCTTCAACTAAATATTTATTAATTTGTTTAGTTATATAATTTATAATTTGAATAAGAGAACAACACCATTAAACTTTGGGTAATCAAAAAAATGGTTTTATTCATAACATATAGCTAGATCGGATTTTTTTTTTTCCTTCGGGAAACGGCAAGACTTAGAATAGCAACACAGTAGTGAACAATAAACGATATGGCAAGACAAAAATTAAATTATTAAACTAAAGTTTGACCAATTAGAGTAACGTTAGGCTAAAACATGTAAATATGATATCTGGATCACTGTCAGATGAGCCGTCAGATGCTGAGCCGATCCAGGATGCATAACTTACCATCAGACTCTCCATCACTCATGGCATTTAGTGTTTCTAATACCTACCTTCCATAAATCGCCAATCGCCTTTCATTTTGACTTTATTTATGAAACTGATAACTGCTAAATCAGTGAGTGAAAGGCATTGCCTATTGCCTA
>NW_015555810.1:428172-428705 GCF_001515605.1 Sinocyclocheilus anshuiensis
GCATTATATAGCGGGTAAATTTGACCCTCTGGTGCTTATAGGTATAAATGCCCCATTTTTTGATCTGGTTTTATCTAAATTATTTTTAACAACATTGGATTGTAAATTACATAATTTTAGTAAAAGTCAATGACTGGGAGACTTGAATGTTTTATTTTAAATCTGTTATGTCTGTTATGTAAACAGCCACGAGTAAAATTTCCCCCGTGGCGGTTCTAGTGTTAATCCTGCTTTTAAGAACTTTAAGAACATTCTGCTGGTTTAATGGTTCTTTATTAAAGATACTATGTTTCTATATCTATATTTTTATAGCATGTATTTTAGCTATTTTTGCATCGCCAATCAAAATAGTTCCAACAAATCTGAAGCAGGATAAACTGTCACGTCTCTACAAAGTAGTGAAGTTTTGTTAATGAATAAATCAGTGACTCAGTTAATGATTCTATGATTTACAAAGACAGTCAGAAGCTGTGTCCCAGTTCAGGGACATAGCAATCCTATGTACGGTCCCATTTAAACAACACTCAGTTTAT